>NC_037672.1:128519400-128764274 GCF_003255815.1 Theropithecus gelada
ATTTATAGATTCAATGCCATCCCCATCAAGCTACCAATGAGTTTCTTCACAGAATTGGAAAAAACTGCTTTAAAGTTCATATGGAATCAAAAAAGAGCCCGCATCTCCAAGACAATCCTAAGTCAAAAGAACAAAGCTGGAGGCATCACGCTACCTGACTTCAAACTCTACTACAAGGCTACAGTAACCAAAACAGCATGGTACTGGTACCAAAACAGAGATAGAGACCAATGGAACAGAACAGAGTCCTGAGAAATAATACCACACATCTACAGCCATCTGATCTTTGACAAACCTGAGAGAAACAAGAAATGGGGAAAGGATTCCCTATTTAATAAATGGTGCTGGGAAAATTGGCTAGCCATAAGTAGAAAGCTGAAACTGGATCCTTTCCTTACTCCTTATACGAAAATTAATTCAAGATGGATTAGAGACTTAAATGTTAGACCTAATACCATAAAAATCCTAGAGGAAAATCTAGGTAGTACCATTCAGGACATAGGCATGGGCAAAGACTTCATGTCTAAAACACCAAAAGCAACGGCAGCAAAAGCCAAAATTGACAAATGGGATCTCATTAAACTAAAGAGCTTCTGCACAGCAAAAGAAACTACCATCAGAGTGAACAGGCAACCTACAGAATGGGAGAAAATTTTTGCAATCTACTCATCTGACAAAGGGCTAATATCCAGAACCTACAAAGAACTCAAACAAATTTACAAGAAAAAAACAAACAACCCCATCAAAAAGTGGGCAAAGGATATGAACAGACACTTCTCAAAAGAAGACATTCATACAGCCAACAGACACATGAAAAAATGCTCATCATCACTGGCCATCAGAGAAATGCAAATCAAAACCACAATGAGATACCATCTCACACCAGTTAGAATGGCGATCATTCAAAAGTCAGGAAACAACAGGTGCTGGAGAGGATGTGGAGAAATAGGAACACTTTTACACTGTTGGTGGGATTGTAAACTAGTTCAACCATTATGGAAAACAGTATGGCGATTCCTCAAGGATCTAGAACTAGATGTACCATATGACCCAGCCATCCCATTACTGGGGATATACCCAAAGGATTATAAATTATGCTGCTATAAAGACACATGCACACGTATGTTTATTGCAGCACTATTCACAATAGCAAAGACTTGGAATCAACCCAAATGTCCATCAGTGACAGATTGGATTAAGAAAATGTGGCATATATACACCATGGAATACTATGCAGCCATAAAAAAGGATGAGTTTGTGTCCTTTGTAGGGACATGGATGCAGCTGGAATCCATCATTCTTAGCAAACTATCACAAGAACAGAAAACCAAACACCGCATGTTCTCACTCATAGGTGGGAACTGAACAATGAGATCACTTGGACTCGGGAAGGGGAACATCACACACCGGGGCCTATCATGGGGAGGGGGGCGGGGGGAGGGATTGCATTGGGAGTTATACCTGATGTAAATGACGAGTTGATGGGTGCAGCACACCAACAAGGCACAAGTATACATATGTAACAAACCTGCACGTTATGCACATGTACCCTACAACTTACAGTATAATAATAATAAATAAATTAAAAAAAAAAAAAAAAAAAAAAAAAAAAAAAACATAACCAGCAGTGCTAAGCAACTAGCCATTTCTGTCATAATGAGAAATTGATAGCATAAACCTTAATTATATAACTGAGAAACAATGTATTTTTATTTACTTATATATTTGCATCTAAACAGCTTTCTTGTATTATATACAGGCCACCATTCATGCAGAATATATTAGGTATTAATTGATGGATAACATACTACTCAAAATTTAGTGGTGTAAAATCACTACTTATGGGTAAGCTACACTTGTTTTTAAGTTTCAGTTGGACTGACTGACCTGTTTTTGATGAGCTGCAGATTGGGTAGGTAGCTCTAACTATATTGGCTCAGTCTCATATCTAGAGCCACTGGGACAACTGGCCTTTCTTCCTCATAGTCTATTAATGTTCAGCTAGCTAGAATAGGCAAGAAATGGTGGTAGTTTATTTCTAAGTGAGTGAACCAAATCATTCACGATTTTATGATGATTAGGCTTGACACTGGCAAATAATCCCTTTCTCTACATAGTCTTGGTCTAGCAAATTAAAACCAGAACTGAGAAAAAAGGGGTAAAAAAATAAACTCTACTTCTTAATACAAGAAGCTGAAAGACATGTTGTTAAAAAAAAAAAAAAAAAAAAGGCACAGTGGCAATCAACCTCCATTAACTCCATTGCTTGGTATATGACTTTGTCTATTCTTCTCCCATATTGTATCAGAGTTTCTGGGACAAATGGCATACAGAAAAAGTGATGATATGTTACTTTAGAGACTAAATCACTGAATCTTAAAAGATGGTGTAGCTATTGTCTCGCGCTCTCTCTCTGATTATTTGCTCGGAAGCATATGTGGTGAGGAAATGAGTTGTACTGCCAACAGTGCTCAGAAGAAGATTCTCAACCAAATCAAGTATTCAGTAATGGCAGATCTGGCCAATATTCCAACTGCAATCTTGTGAGATGCCAACAGCCAGATTTATACAATTAAGCTGTTCACAGACTGCAGAAGCTCAGGAAACATTTTACATGATGTGTTGCTTTATGCTGCTAAGATTTGGGATAATTTATTACATAGTAATAGATAACTAATCCAGGTGTGAATATGAGAATACGGCTATTTTTTGGCAAACAAGTTGAGACACAGAACTTTGAGAGATATAATTCATTTTTTGAAAATGAATTCAGGTATTAGTTAATCTTGTTGTATAATTGACCAGTACAGCTTATCTGCAACAAATACATCTCTAAGTTCTTCTACTTCAATTTCCTGAATGCATCATAGTTTAGCTCATTGGATGCCTTTTCCAAAGCAAAAAAAATAAATTTAAAGAAAAATTTAGTTCCATATCAATGAAGAAAATATTATCACGATCTAGAAGTAAGCATCTTGAGGAATGGGCGAAATATCAAAATCTGAGCAAATGTTAAAGGACTCTGAGATAAAGTGTAAAGACTAAATTCATATTGTGTTTTGAAGAGACTGATGTAGAGACTTAACATATAGCCCTATGGCAAAAATAAAAGGACTAAGAGTTATTAAACATTTCTTATGTATCGAGTGCTTTTTAAAAAAATTAGTCTAAATCTAACAACAAAAATCTTATGTGTTATATTACAGATATGAACACTGAAATTCAGAAATGTTACAGCACTAATCCAAGGGCTATGTAAGTAATACTAAAATTCAGAAGCATTACAGGGAAAAAAAAAGACTTTATTTGATAACAGCTTGATGAAACAAAATACAAGGAAACTCATACGGAAAAAGCCAAAATGCATATATGACAAGCTGGGATATAAAAGAATGGAATATCTTTGAGATAAAAAATTCAGCTTTCTTAATATACAAATAAATTTTACACAGCAATTTTTTAAAAAATTATGAAATCCCAAACTAATATCTTATTACAAAAATATGTAAGTCACTTATAAGTATATGAAATGGGTTTTCAAAAGGAAAAGTGCAAATCAAATAATAAAATGTTTTCATCTATAAGATTTTTAAGAATTAAAATTTTTTGGTGTTGGCAATGAGGAAAATTCAGGCAATATAATACTTTGTAGAATAGTGTAAATTGGTAAATATTTTCTAAACAGGAATTGTTGTATATTCATAGTTTAAATACATACAATATGGTGTTAAACAAAACATACTACTTGTCAGAAATTTAAATAAGTCGCCAACATGAAACTAAAATTCTAAATAATTCGATTGTAAAGAGAAAATGAAGTGCTTCCTAGAAGAGGCATTTTTGTCTAAATAATTTTCACGGTTAGATCATTTGCCAACCTTCCCTTCTACGTTCTAGAATTGGGAGTAAAATGGAACAAGATGGTAAAGTTAACAGGGTAAATAGTTTTTGTTCATTGAGAATATGCAAATTTATCATGGAGAGAATGGATCCGCCACCTCTGCAGTTGGCTGAACTAATGCCATTTAACTTGAAAGAAGACAGTGTCCTGCCAGTGTCAGGAGTAGAGGAGAGGAGGATGAGGTTTAAAAAGAGCTTGATGTCCCACATTAGAGAACTATAGGGTGGAGAAGCACCACAGTCTCTGAAAAATTGATATATATTTTCCACAATAGAGTCTATCTACATAAAAAGTACAAGGGCAGGCAACTTGTCTTTATTCTTATCTCAATAAAAATGGAATTATAATTTGGTTCAGTTAGGTAAAATCATCATTCTCTTTTTTATTAGTCCCTATTCTACTTTTCTTCAGTAACCCCAGAGGAGTTGGAACCTGGACAGGGATTGTCTGTATGTACATGTGCACACACTGACCTTTTTGGTCCCAAAATATCTCTAATATGTATTTGGAAAATAGCTTTGCAGTAGCTTAACATTTTTAAATTGGGATGTACTAATTATTGCTAGCTAGAAAAAAATAAATAAACAAAAGATATGCTAATGATGTCAGTAAGCTGTAATAGGGATGATTCAACATCGCACAGTTGAGAACATTGACTATACAAGAAAAACACCTTCATGTGTAATCCTAGCAATTTGAGAGCTTTAATAATCCATACTCTAAAAGGTGCTACTAGCTATGTGTGTAATGATTTTCTCACTGTAGCATTGTCTGTAACAGAGAAAAATAGGAAGCGAACAAGATATACAACCATAGTAACTTTGAACCTCATTTATCCTGGTGACATATTTTCATACTCTAAAAACAGACTTAATTTGGAAAAAGAGAAAAAATTATTGTGGTTCACTCCCAGAATTTTTATTATAATTTCCCTTGTGTTACTCATAAAATGATTGTCATAATAATAAGAAAAACCTACCAATGGTTTCATCACTGTCTGAAATATTAGAGTCAGTGTATAGTCTACTCATGTAAACGGTTTGACAAAATAACAGGTTTATTTTTGCTACTGAGGTTGTCACCTGTCTTGAAACTTACATCATCTTCATCTCTTTACATTCCATAATTTTCAAACAAATCTTTATAAACTTTTCTTTTGTTTAAACAAAAATGTCTCCAAAGTTTGAGTCATCACTTAGGGACACTGAAAATATTTCAAAACTAGATGCACTAAAGGTTTATTTGTAGGCTTAAGCTTTACATTTAAAAATTGAAAAACCAAATGCCCTAATAAAATAGAATACCATGTTCCACTCCACTTTTTCATCCCCCCCACAACACACACACACACACACACACAAAAAAAAAAAAAAAAAAAAAAAAAACAGAAAGAAACCAACCCCCACAAATAATTTTTTTAATTTTTCTTAAACATCCACTAATCCCAAATTTTTACAAGTATGTGGCTACAGCTCAACCCATGAAGGAAAGCTTATATAGAGAGTATCGACTGTTTTAATTATTGATGATATCAGTGTTTGTATAAAAAGAGAAACATAAATTGAATTTAAGAGAGGTATAATGCTACCGCAACTTTGTAAGTAAAGGTAATTGGAATTAGGCACTGATACTTCTTTTCTTAAACGTCTTCAGAGAAGTTCTAGAGGTAGCCCTGTGTGTTTTCTGTCCTGTTTCTTATTATTAATATTTGTTAATGCAAATGTCACTTACCAAAGCTTGATAAATTGACCTCTAAACTTTTGCTTCTTTCCTTTCAGTGAGGAACTCTGACAATAGGGCCTGTAAGTCTCATACTATTCATATGTCTTTGCTTCCGATGTTTGCGGACTGGCAGCAATGTATCCCTAGATCACAGCTTCTTGCCTAAGTCTCAGGCACAACCTGTTAATAGCACTTCCTACAAAATTGAACAGGCTGTGGACCTCTTTAAGATTTTAAATAAAATGCATCTGTGAAGCACTGATTCAGTTTGGCATCTGAAAACCAAGCCTTCAATTCTGTAATTCATTTCTTGAAAGAGAATATTGACTTGCAAAACTCTAGCGATGGGGAGAATTCTTTCCCCAACCCTCAAAGGTTTGAGTCTACTGAAATAAACTGACAATAGATGGATAAACAGGAGAAAAGACGTACAAAGTCATTGATGCGCATAATCATGAGAGTCATACAAAATATGAGAATCAAAGAAGCACCAGATGGTCGAAGTTTATAGGGAGCTTCACAGGGGAAAGGGAGATGGGGAAAATGTAAGTAATTTTGAGAGGTTGTAAATAGTTTTTAGAGAAATTGAATGGATCTAAAGAACAGACAATAGTTTGTAAATGATTCTCTTTAGACACTGAATGTGATCAAATTATGGAAGGTGAGAGGTAGAACTGCATTGAAAGCAAAGTTTGTCTTGTTATGCGGATAAAGTCTCTTAGTTTCTCTGGGCTTCCCTCAGAAGAGTAGATTAAAAGTCTGTCTGGGTATGATGACAACTTTCAGTCTCTTCTTTTCTCTGGTGGTCAGTCCAACCTGCTTATTTGATAAGATTCCTGTGGAGAAGTTTTTAAGACAATTGCATTTCTTTTGGAAGAATGAACGATTGTAAATGAATTATTTAATTCAATTATCTAATCTAATGTCTCTGCAATTCTTCAAATTGCCTGACTTGTAAGTCTTTGTAGCAGTATTCAGCAAATTGCATTTTGTGGAAATTCAAGTTTCCCAAGCTACATTGTTTTGCGGAGGGAAGAACTATTCCTCAGTCGGGTAAAGGAACTCCGAGAAAGACCCCTTCCTACCTTTGGGAGAGGGGCAAGAGAAGATTAGAAAGTCCTTCTAAAACCTTCCGATTTTCTTTTTTTTTAAAATGTTTTTGTTGAGACGGAGTCTCGCTCTGTCGCCCAGGCTGGAGTGCTGTGGCTGGATCTCAGCTCACTGCAAGCTCCGCCTCCCGGGTTTACGCCATTCTCCTGCCTCAGCCTCCCAAGCAGCTGGGACTACAGGCACCCGCCACCTCGCCCGGCTAGTTTTTTTTTTTTTTGTATGTTTTTAGTAGAGACGGGGTTTCAATGTGTTTGCCAGGATGGTCTCGATCTCCTGACCTCGTGATCCGCCCATCTCGGCCTCCCCCGATTTTCTTTCACTCAAAAGTGCTCAGAATGCCAAAGCATCATATTTTAGGGTATCATTCTTATGCCCCAACTATGCAAAATTAAATATGGATGTGAACTCAATTATTTAAACTTATGTTAGTTAAATATGCATGTAATATGTGAGCAATATGTTTATGATTTACTGCTATCTTTTAGGAAAATTAAACATTAGATAAGATAAATAACAAGAGAAATCAGAAAAGGGAGAGGTATAAGAAAATATAGGTTAAGAATAAACAAGTAGACGGTGAAAGATCTACGAAGAGAAGTACAATAGTAGAAACAGTGTCAAAGAAAGCAAAGATTATGAAAGAAGTCAATATGTGGTAACTAAGAGAAAGAAAAAGATAAACCAAGGACTATGAGAAAGATGGAAAGGTAATTAGTAAGTTCTAAGTTATCAGTCAAAGCACATTGCTCCTAACATGTATTTTTAATTAAACAATGCATTTTTGTAGAATTTCACACTGGGTTTTTATAAATGAATGATCTAATTACCCTCTTTTCACAGTTTTTCAAATTGCCTAACCAGAAAATCTTAAAAGCAGCATTTGTAAATTGTATATTGTGAAAATTCAGGTTTCCCCAGAAATGCCTCAATGCTCTGTTAAAGTAAATCTTCAGACAAATTAAATGTAGAAAATTTTAATTGATCGAAGAGTGATTCACAAATTGAGCAGCCCCCAGACCAGAATAAGCTCAGAGCAACTACAGGGCTGCCACTTGGTCAGATAACATGTAAGGACAGAAAGTGAAAGGTGATGCAAACAGCAAATAGAAGTGAGGTACAGAAACACCCAGATTGGTTACAGCTCAGCATTTACCTTATTTGAACCTGCTTTACAAACTTAGCTGCCTATAGTTGACTAAAGTTTGGCTGTTGTTATTAACTGAGACTCAACTACTTATTACAAGCATAGGTTAGTCCATTAACACATCAAGTTGAGTTACAGTTCATAATGCATGGGAAAACCTTCAGGCCAAACTTAAAATAAGTAAAGGAGGGCAACTTTAGGCCAAACATAATTTACCAGCTATAATGTTTAATTCTAATTCAATTTAATTTTAAATATTTTAAAACATAAATAAAAAACACAAGTGCTCAAAAATATTATGTACAAGTCTGTAACCCATTGTGATCTTAGTGCTCTGCTGCTGGATTAACTGTTTATTTATTTATTTATTTATTTATTTATCTGAGACAGAGTCTCACTCTGTTGCCCAGTCTGGAGTGCAGTGGCACAATCTGGGCTCACTGCAAGCTCCGCCTCCCGGGTTCACACCATTCTCCTGCCTCAGCCTCCCTAGTAGCTGGTACTACAGGCGCCCGCCACCACGCCCAGCTAATTTTTTGTATTTTTGATAGAGATGGGTTTTCACCATGTTAGCCAGGATGGTCTCGATCTCCTTACCTCGTGATCTGCCTGCCTCGGCCTCCCAAAGTGCTGGGATTACAGGCCTTAGCCACTGCACCTGGCCCTATTTATTTTTATTTTTATTTTCATTGCAGATATCAGGATAAAGTTTCTCTGGCCATTTCTGTTTAAATAAATTACATCTTTTAAAGTAGAAGGCATAATGTTAAAAAAAAAAGCATTTATATTTAGAACTATTCATCTGAGTGAATCAAGATTATTTCATAGTTTATGAATTTAAAGAAAGAGAAACCTAATTCAATATTCACATTAAAATAAACATTATAAATTAATTGTTTAAGTATAAAATAAAGCATCATTTATTTTGATTAAAATTTACTGAAAAGTTTTATTTTGAAAACAAACAAACAAAAAGCCCAATTGAGTACCAGTAGAGCAGTTTTAAGCAATTAGGTCAGACTTCAGCCGCAGAATAGAAGTGCTCCTGTTTTACTATCTCTCTGTGAAAGAAGGGCATTTTGATTTTCCCCTTCATATTCATTTCAGGAACTGGAAAAAAATATTTTAAAAAAATACACTAAAACTAAAACAGCTCATCATATTGCTTCCCCAAGGAATTTTTGACTTATAGACAGCAAATTAAGAGCAAGCGCAGGGTCCTTGTGTTTATTTCTTTCAACATACAAAACAATTTTCCTTTTATAAATGAGTTTAGCTAATGTGCCTTTGAGATGATTCATAGTTCACTGACAGCTGTTTACCTTCAAGCCCACCTCAGATAATTTACCCTTCTCTCTAGTCGCATTTGAATTCAACATAAACATGCTCAGTAAATTCTCTTGGTAAAAAGTTAAAGGTTAGATTGTCTTTTGGCAATGGATTTCCAACCAGGTGGAAAGCAGAGAAAGAAGTTGCAGATACTTCCAAAAGCAAAATTAAAGACAGGCAATTTTAATTGGCCTCTAGGTATGACTATTATTGGTTAAATTCTGATTAAGTGGTATAAATTACATTTTATTAGTATGTACCTAATATTAGTCAGATTTACCATACTCTATTTTCTTTATGTTTGTATAATTTCAAGATCACTAATTTATTAAAATATGCAATGCGATATAAAACCCAATTATATAATTCATATATTTAAAGTTTTCAATGTGAATATCACTCAAAAACCTTTCTGAGGATATTATTTACAGAAAGTTCAGAAATTATGCGTACTCTTTAAGGACACATTAGAAAACTGTAGTTTGCTTTATTTTCTTATAGTGCTGGATTAAACATAATAGGTCACATATTATGGCTTAGAAAATATTTTGAGTATCATAAATATTTCATTCTCCAAACTCTGTAAGATACACTGCAAATTTTCTTATTTCCATTTTAAAATAAATAATGCTAAAAAGCTCAGTGACTTGACCTTTGTTACACTACTGGTAAAGTAAAACTGGAAACTATACATACATACTTCAACACTTTAAACCATACTGCTTGTACAATATATTTTTTCTAGCAGAAATGCCCAAAGTAAAGCACACATTTTTGTTTTATTTCTCCTAGTTCTAAAATACTGGGTTTGCTGATTTTTAATTTCTATACAAATGTAACTCATGAAGATATGTTTCCCAAAGACTTTTTTGATTTGTTTTGCTCATTATTATCATTTGAGGATCTTAATTTACCTCCTTCAAAAAATCTTTGATAAGGTTGGTTGTTGGAGTGGGTTGTAGGATGTTGTCAGGGTAGCCATAGAGAAAATAAAAAAAGATTCATATTTTCACTGACCTCTTTACATATTTTGCTGCAAGATTGTACTTACACAGTTCTAAAGAAAGTTTTGTTTGAGTGTTGTATGATTGAGGCTAAAATGAACTTTGTTTTTTTTTTTTTTTTCTGAGTTTTGGGCACTAGGAAAACTATTACTCTAACAGAAAAGAGAGATACTGGAAGAAATCTGTGTTTTTTTGGAAATCTTAATTTGGGGTAATATAAATTTGATTTTAACTGATAGAGATTCGATTAATGCCAAATGCTGCTTTTCTGCAACATGGTGTGAGGATTCGTAACCCTGGCATCACCTCCAGAGACTGTGCTTCAATTACTCGGTTAGAGCCCAGGCACTGCTATTTGTATAAGTGTCCCATGAGAGGCTAAAATGCCGCCATGGTTGAAATCCAATGGTGAAACTGATATTAGTTTTGGGGCTGAAAAACCTGGGCTTTCTCTCATTAAACACAGGTGTGGGGCATGCTGCTATTTAACTTTTTAAAAATATCAGATCCTTTCTCTGTAAAATGAGGTTATTAAAGCTTATTTTGAATAATTTCTGTGAAGATTGTTAGTTATCCATACTGTCCTGTTTTGTTTACCATTACATATTGGATTTTTTTTCTTACTGATTTTTATTAAGGAAAAACAAATCTAAATAAAAATTTGGAAAAAACTCAATTTTTAAAAATGGAATGCCAGCAAAGGAGAATAGGTGGAAATGAACTATTTTCACACAACACAGAGCAACATTTCTCATAAAAGTGTTTGAGATATGGGACTATCTCTAAGTCCCTTTTCTCTAGCAGTCTTATCTCCAAACCCCTTTGCTCGTTGTAAACTGTACTCCCAGTGCTATTTCTCTCTCATTTTCCTCTGTTGCTTCTCTTTTCCTCCAACTTCCATACTTTATATATTTTCTCTTCTATGTAGATCTCCCTTTTTGTTTATGTCAATCTATTTAGCCTCTCCCAGCTTCTCTTAAACCTCTTTTACACAAATTAATATAATCTTCACTGTAAAGGCCTAGAAGCTTAAGTGTTCAGATAAAGCAAACAAACAAACAAACAAAACAAAACAAGACAACTCTTTAATGGTCACTTATAAAGTAGATAATTTTCAAGAATTCTTATATAGCTAGCATGTTTTTATAAATGAAAAAAGAATACTAATTAAGATATAAAAACTGAAAGTTACTATCCCCCCCCAAAAAAGTTTAAACTATCTAACCAAAGGAAGATTCCTGTTTTCTGAAGCAGAGAGAAAGTGGCCCAGTTGTTAGAATTTAAAGCAGCTTTATTTCCGTCTGTAGGCAATAGTAACAGTATACATTTGGGGGCATGTTTCTTAAATGAATCTATGCTTGACTTCTTTAGAGGTATTTTCAGTTGCTGAAATTTTATTTGAAAAACAATTTAAATTATATAAGCATAGTCTGGATCATCTTTATTATCTTAGCCTTACAGAGCAGTTCTATTCAAAATTTACTGTGCATATAAAACACTTGAGTTCTTGTTAATTTGAAAATTTGATTTAGTAGTCCTAGCATGAAGCATAAAATCTGCATTTCTAAGAAACTCTAGGCAATTCTCATGATGACTAATTCCTATACTGTGGGTCTGTGAACCACCTGTTTTTGTATGTAGGCAAAGACCTAGACACTATTTTTACATTCCAGGAGAAACAAAACACCACCAAGAAACAAAGAATTAACAGTATTTTGATGATGAAATATGCATTTTTAAATAATAACTTGGGCCCAAAGTGGAACTGTTTGACTGTCACAGCCTAGCAGAAAATAACAGAAGCAGACGCAGTACATTTATAATGTCAACACATGGCTCAGTGACATCTCACTATAAGATCTACATAAAAGTTTCAAAGGAGTTTAAAGAATGATGGAGTGAAATATGTTAGCATGAGGGTATTATTTTATGTGTGTGTGTGTGTGTGTATAAACAAAAAATATATATAGAGAGAGACCAAGTTAAAAATAACCCTATGACATATTTATGTCAAAAATGTAATTTATTTTAGTGATAAAAATCAAACATCATATTTAAATAATTATGTTCATTTGAATATCAGAAGTTTTGAAATATAGTTTGTACAGATTTAAAATGAGTTTGTACTTTATGGTTGGATATGTTATAATAATGGGCACTTTATATTTAGTAATAGATTTGTGAATAAGTCTTACAATAAAAATACTTTAATTCAAAATTATGGATATGAAAAAAGTATACATATAAAATATCCAGAAAAAAAGTGGGAAGGGAAGTTAAAAATTGATTTTCATTTAAAAATAGATAGAACATTCTGTCATGTCTATATATATAAAAAAAAACCTCATTCTGGCTGGGCATGGTGGCTCACTCCTGTAATCCCAGCACTTTGAGAGGCCAAGGCAGGAGGATCATGAGGTCAGTAGACTGAGACCAGCCTGGCCGACATGGTGAAACCCTGTTTCTACTTAAAAAAAAAAAATACAAAAAATTAGCCAGGCATGGTGGCACTCACCAGTAATTCCAGCTACTCAGGAGGTTGAGGCAGGAGAATCGCTTGAACCTGGGATGCGGAGGTTGCAGTGAGCCAAGATAGTGCCACTGTACTCCATCCTGGGCAACAGAGCAAGACTCTGTCTCAAAAAAAATAAATCTTCTATATAAAAAAATTGCTACTTAAGATACATGGTAGGGTAATTACTTTCCTTTATAGTTTTAATTTATTTTATTATACATCAAAAGGGTAAGATGGATCTTTTAAATTTGAAAATTTATTTGAAGTCAATTTGTATTTCCATCAAACATTAGATTTTGCTGTTTGTATTTTTGGTTGTAGTAAGAAGAGTGATTTATGCTATTTAAAAGTAATTTTTAGTGAGAAATGAGATGTTTACCCCTAGAATTAGAAACGAGATGAGGATCATCCTTCTTAATTTTCCTTTCAACATCTTACTGGAAAAGTTCTACATAATGTAATAAAATTAGAAGAGGGAACAAAATATATACAGACTAGGAGCAAAGAAATGAAGCCATCTTTGCATATCACATGATTGTCTATGTAGAAAATGGCAAAGAATAAATAAAAAACAAAAACAAAATAATTCTCCTGGAAATAATAAGTGATTGTAGCAAGGTTATAGGACACAAGCTTAATATACAAAGGTCTATCACTTTCCTATATACCAACAGTGAACAATGTGAGCTTTGAATTAAAAGCACAGCATTACTTACATTAGCATAAAACACAAATGAAACATTTAGCTCTAACAAAATTTATAAAAAATCTATACCAGTAAAACTACAAAATTTAACGAAAGAAATCCAAGATCGACTAAAACCAGAGATTTTCTATGTTAACGGATAGGAAATCTCCATGTTACTAAAATGTATGGTTTCCCAATGTGATCCAGAAATTCAATGCAGTCCAAACGAAAGTTCTAGCAAGTTATAAAGTTTATATAGAAATTTATTCTCCCATTAAAGCAAGCACAACACTGAAGAAAAACAAATGGAGGACTTAACACTACCTGCTTTAAGACTGACTAAAAAGATACAAGGATCAAGACAGTGTGGTATCAGCAAAAGAACAGACAAATAGATCAATATAATAGTATAGAAAGTCCAGAAATAGAAACATACACACAAATACTGTCAACTAATATTTGATGAAAGAGCAAACACCATTCAACAGAAAAAAATATATAGACTGCCACAAGTGGTGCTAGAAAAAGTGGCATGCACATGTAAAACAATAACAACTAAACAACCACCAAACAAATCTATACACAGATCTTACAACTGTCACAAAAACTAACTCAGATTCAATCATATAATTAAATGTGAAATGCAAAACTCTAAAACTTCTAAAAGATAGCATAGCATAAAACCTAGGTGACTGAGAACAATGGTTTTTTAGATAGAACACCCAAAGTATTAGCCAAGAAAGTGAACAAGTTGAGCATTGTTAAAATAAAATAAAAAAAAAAATTGATCTGTGAAAGACATTTTTATTATTAAGAGAAGAAAATGCCAACTAACAGTCAGGGAGAGAATATTTGCAATTCATACCTGATGATTTACCTATATTAGTCTGTTCTCATTATTACTATAAAAAACTACCTGAGATTGAATAATTTATAAAGAAAGGAGGTTTAATTGACTTACAGTTCTATAGGCTGTAAAAGAATCATGGCTGCGGAGGCCTCGGAAAAATTATAATCATGGTGGAAGACAAAGGGGAAACAGTCATGTCTTATTTGGTGGGAAAAGGAGGAAGTTAGGGGGAGGTGCTACACACTTTTAAAGCTATCAGATCTCATGAGAATTCACTATCATTAAAACAGCAAGGGGGAAATTCACCTCCATGATCCAATCACATCCCATTAGGCCCTTCCTTCAACATTGGAGATAACGATTTGAAATGGGATTTGGGTGGTGACACAAATTCAAACCATATTAGTACTATTATACAAAATATACCAAAAAAAAAAAAACCCTTAAAACTCAACAGTATGGAAACAAACAACACAATTTTAAGAAGACAGAAGACAGACAAAAAAGAAATCAGTAAATACATCTAACCAAAGAAGATATAAATAGCAAATAAGCATTTGAAAAATGCTCAAAATTATATTTCATAAAGGACAATGACAATACTAAATTCCAGTGAGAATGTGAAAGAACAGGAATAGTTTTTTACTGCTGATAGAAATGCCAAATGGTACAGCCACCATGGAAGACGGGTAGGCAGCTTCTTTCAAAACTAAACCAAGGCTTGCGATACAATCCAGAAATTACACTCCTAGATATATATGCTGAGTTGAAAACTAATGTCCACACAATACCTTGCCCATAAATGTTTGCAGAAGATTTATTCAGAGCCACCAAAAATTAGATGCAGTCAAGATCCTTTCCAAAGGTGAATGAATAAACAAAGTGTGGTACTTCCACACAATGAAAATAGACTTTAGTGATAAAAACAAATGGGCTATGAAGCTGTAAAAAGACATAGAGGAACCTCAAATACATATTGCTGAGCAAAAGAAGCCAATCTGAAAGGCTCTAAATTGTATGATTCCGATTATATAACATTCTGGAAAATACTGCACTCTGAAGACTAGAAAGATCAGTGGTTGAGAGGAGTTTAGGTATGATAGAAAGGATGAATAAATGTACCATAGGGCATTATTAGGGCAGTGAAAGTACTCTATGATATTGTAAAGGTGGATTCTTGACTTTATACATTTGTGAAATTTCATACAACACAAAGTGTGTAACCTAATGTAAACCATGGGCCTTAGTTCATCATGTATCAATATGAGTTAATCACTTGTAATTTGGTCATCATATATACCACACTGATGCAGGATATTAATATGGAGCAAATTGGCAATGTAGGAGAGGCAAAAGTATATGGAAGCTCTGTACTTTCTGTAAAATGATTTTGTAGCTGAAAACCGCTCTAAAAATAGTGTATTCAAAATTATTTTTGGCAAAAATGGAAAAATCGGGCTTTTCTTCAAGAGTATATCAGATAAACACATCATGGTATATCTATTCAATAGAATACTTTCCCATAATTACATGAAATATGCTCTTTATTCATATACCAACATGGATTAATATAAAATACATTTTTATAAGTGAAAAAAAGCCTGATGCAAAGACTACATGTTGTATTCCATTCATACAACATTTTGGGATGATAAAACTATATTAATGGAAATCAGTGGTTTTCAGATATTGGAGAGCAGGATTGACTGCAAAAGGGATGCATGGGCAACTTAGAGGGTGATAGAAATGTTCTATGTAGTATTAGACTAACAGATACATGCTTCTAAGAATTGGTCAAAACCGATAGTTTATAAATTGAAAAAAAAAACATGCAGGATGCCAGAGACCTCAAGATGGAATGCAACTGTGACAAATTAATTAAACTATATTTTTATTGTACGAAATAACCTCTTTGAAGGGGATGCGGATAACAAAGGAACTTATCTATGTAACTTTGGAAAATAATGTTTTGATTGTAAATGCTAGGTCAAAGACAAAATGTACCATATAAACACCGTACTATGAATATATTTATCATCTGGCAGGAGAGAATATGAGTTAACAATTGTGAACCTTCTTTACACTTGAGGTGGGGTTGAACAAATAAGTAAATGAATGAAAGATGGTAGGAACCAGGTGTCTTATAGTCATAGACAGAAGCTACAGATATTCAAGAAGGTAAGTCTAGGATAAACCCTTTTGTCCTGAATTTGAGGCAGAGAAATGAAAAAGGCATATTATCAACTTAAAATATATATAGATACAGATTTATTGACTAACAGATACAGAAATAACATAAAGTTAAGATATGTTAGGATACAGCATATATTTCCTAAATCTGTCTGCAGAGGAAGCAGTGACCTTACTAGCAAAAAATGCACCTACCACTTAGATCTTGGTTTCTGAATACCATTCTCCAATTAG
This sequence comes from Theropithecus gelada, assembly GCF_003255815.1. Taxonomy (NCBI): domain Eukaryota; kingdom Metazoa; phylum Chordata; class Mammalia; order Primates; family Cercopithecidae; genus Theropithecus; species Theropithecus gelada. Next base: position 128,536,088 of record NC_037672.1, read on the forward strand.
AGGAGCCAGAAAATTGCTGTTTCCTAGGTTTAGGACAGAGGAAATAAAATAAATATGTGCTTAAACAATAGAATGAGAGCATATCAAAGGGAAACACAAGTTAAGCTAAAAGAACTCCCTATGACCAGACTTGGAACAATTTAAGCAACAAAATAAATAGTGTGGCATTGGATTACAACTCAAGATATGAAGGTAGGAACAGGAAAAGAACTAAGAAAAATATTGACTTTCAAAATTATGAATAACACTGAGCAGTGTATGGGGCAATGGACTGCCGAAATTCATTTTAATTTTGCTCACACTTTGACATTTTAATGTGTGTTTTCACTTCTGATTTAAGTTCTTCATTACAAAATGGTTCAGATTCACTGGCAGGGTGTGAAAGACTCCACCAATGGTCAATTTCAAGGATAAGATACATACTGCAATGTCATGTCAGATACAATTCTGTGTTCTCTGAACTAGGTTTCCAGAGTAAGGTTTTTTGTTTGTTCATTTGTTGTTGTTGTTTTTCCTCACCCCATCATTTAAAGGCAGGCCAAAGTTTCCACTCATCATCATTCACAAGATAATTAGCAGTTTAAAAAAATAAAGAATTTCCTATACTAGGTGAGTCAACCATAATTCCAGTTATGAGAGGTGACAGCATTCTGGCAGCCCTTGCCCGCTCTCAGCGACTCCTTGGCCTCGGTGACCACTCTGGTGGTGCTTGAGGAGCTGTGGGAGCCACTCTCTGGGTTGGCCAAGACCAGCACAGGCTGCCTCTGCTTACAGAGATGTGGAGGGAGAGGCGCAGGCTGGAACCAGGGCTGTGGACTGCTCTCACTGGCCAGCGCCAGTTCCGTGTGGGTGCGGGCTTGGCGGATCCCACACTTGGAGTGGCTGGCCAGGCTCTGCAGGCTCCGGGCAGTGAGGGGGCTTAGCACCCAGGCTAGCAGCTGCAGAGGGGATGCTGGTTCCCCCAGCGCTGCCGGCCTGCCCTCACCTTGCTCGAATTCTTGCAGGCCTCAGTCGCCTCCGGTCGGCACAGGGCTCGGGACTTACAGACTGCCATGTCCGAGCCCCCCACTCGCAATGGGCTCCCACATGGCCCAAGCCTCCCAGACGGGCACTGCCCCCTGTTCTGTGGCACCTGGTCCCATCCACCACCCAAGACCTGTGGAGTGCGGGTGTGGCCGCAGGACTGGCTGGCAGTTCCGCCCTTGGCCCTGGCGCGGGATCCACTAGGTGAAGCCAGCTGGGTTCCTGAGTAGGGTGAGGACTTGGAGAACTTTTATGTTTAGCGGGAGGATTGTATATGCACTGGAGGATGTATATAGCATACTGTGTCTAGTTTGGGTTTCATGGATGCACCAATCAGCACTCTGTATCTAGTTAATCTGGTGGGGACTTGGAGAACCTTTATGTCTAGCTCAAGGTTTGTAAACACACCAATCAGCACCCTATGTCTAGCTCATGGTTTGCAAACGCACCAATCAGTGCTCTGTGTCTAGCTAATCTAGCTGGGACTTGGAGAACTTTTACATCTAGCTAGAGTTTTGTGAATACACCAATTAGCACTCTGTGTCTAGCTCAGGGATTGTAAACGCACCAATCAGCAGTCTGTCAAAATGGACCAATCAACTCTCTGTAAAATGGACCAATCAGCAGGATGTGAGTGGGGTCAGATAAGGGAATAAAAGCAGGCTGCCAGGCTGCCTGAGCAAGCAGTGGCAACGAGGTCAGGTTCCCTTCCACACTGTGGAAGCTTTATTCTTCTGCTTTTTATAATAAATCTTGCTGCTGCTCACTGATTGGGTCCACACCACCTTTATGAGCTGTAACACTCACCACAAAGGTCTGCAGCTTCACTCCTGAAGCCAACAAGACCACAAACCCGCGGAGAAGAATGAACAACTCCAGAGGCATTGCCTTTAAGAGCTGTAACACTTACAGCTAAGGTCTGCAGCTTCACTCCTGTCAGCAAGACCAAGAACCCACCAGAAGGAAAAAACTCCAGAAACACCTGAACGTCTGAAGGATCAAACTCTGGACACACCATCTTTAAGAACTGTAACACTTACCACGAGGGTCCGCGGCTTCGTTGTTGAAGTTAGTGAGATCAAGAACCCACCAATTCCGAACACAGTTATAAATATACATGTTGAATTTCTGCCTTGACACCAATCCAATAGTAGTGATAAACTGTAATGCATCAAAGGTTTGCTTTTAATAATTCAAGGAAATTAAGTATATGTAGCAGTATATACTTTGTTACAAAATACTCTCTATTTTTCTGTAATACTGATTTCTTTTCATCTATTTTTTTGTATACTCTCAAGATTAAAGTATAATGAGTTATATGTAAATACATTTGTGTAACTGGGAAGGAATATATTAAAAAAGAAATAACTAATCAAAACTAGTCTATTATTTCTTCAGTATGTTCATGAGTTTCAAGTCTTGACTGAGATATACCAAAAATCTCACACATGCTTGAAAGCGTTCCTTCCAAATTAAAAAATGAAAATATAATCCAAATATTTTAACACACTTTATTGTCTTCAGTTTGTCGAATGTTGAAATCAGAGATCCACACAAGCAGAGGAGCAGCCTAGATTTCATACTAAGAATTAAATTTCTAAATTAAATAATACAGTGCTAAAGCTGTAGGTCTATGTGTACAGTCTTTCTTGCATGTTTGACAAATAAAGTTGGCAGTGTTCTATGGTTGATTTTTGTATTTGCAAGGGAAGTAGCACATTTTACATGCAGATTTTGAGATTTGTTTTGGTGATTTGCAATATTTTGTGGACAAGCACCTAACAGCACTGCACAAAAGTACAATGAATTATTCAATAATGTTATTGAGTTAAAAGTACCACATAGTGCAATGTGGTCTTCTCTGATAAAAAGTGTTTGCTCCCATGCATGGCACAATGAAAGTGTCATAGTTGGACTGGGCATGGTGGCTCATGCCTGTAATCCCAGCACTTAGGGAGGCTGAGGCAGGCGGATCACAGGGTAAGGAGATCGAGATTATCCTGGGTAACATGGTGAAACCCCGTCTCTACTAAATATATATATATATATATATATATATATATATATATATATATATATATATTTATATATATATTTTAAAAAAAAATTAGCCTGGTTTGGTGGCGGACACCTGTAGTCCCAGCTACTAGGGAGGCTGAGGCAGGAAAATGGTGTGAACCTGGGAGGTGGAGTTTGCAGTGAGCTGAGATTGTGCCACTGCACTCCGGCCTGGGTGACAGAGCGGGACTCCATCTCAAAAAAAAGAAAAAGAAAAAGAAAAAGAAAGTGCCACAGTTGGACATACAGCATTATAATGAAGATTGAAAATAAAGAAGAGGGTTTAGGGTTTGGTGGAGAGTTAGCAGTTATTATTCTCCATCTAATAGCTTTACCATGTTCTACTGGTGGGTTACTCATTTTTTTTAGTTTAAACAATTGCATATTTTAGTCAAATATGAAATGTTCAAGCATTAGAAATAAATGTTAAAACAAAGCCAAGTCAAAATTTAAAAATCAACATCAAATAATGAATTTCTAATATACAAAAATTAAACATTTTTACTCAAAAATTATATTAGATCTTTTTTATTAAAAACTAGATTAAAAGTTATCTTTTCAAATTTTAGGTATAATTTTGAACTTTCTGATCATTTTGGAATTTGAGAAAACAAAATTAATATTCTACATTTTGATTAAATTATCTTTTATTTAAATACCCAATGTCTAATATCACTGTATGTCCAATAATTTAAGATTATTTTAAGTGATAATTGGCATATTATTACCCCAAACAGTTCTAATCTATTGTTCTGTCTTTCCTTATTACATAAATGATTATTATCATTACTTAAGCTAAAATGAGAATGTTCTCTTCCTAAATTTTTTTAGACATTATGCTGTTCTTAATAGTTGTCTAGTGGCCAACTTTTTTACTATATATATAATTACTTTTAAATTACTCACATTTTTTGAATGTTAAATTCATTGGTTTCATAATTTTAGTTAATTATGGCTGCAATAATAAACCCTTATTCTTCAATTGACCAGTTAATTATTCATAGATAATTCCCATAGTTTACAAGTTATATCTAGAATTCTCATCTATATTCTGATAATGAATATGTATATATATATAAAATATATATATTCTCATCTATATTCTGGTAATGAATATAGATATTTAAAATGATTTAAATGATAGTTTTTGTTCATAACTGACATTGTTATTTAAATTAAATTAGATATAAGCTATGTAATCCTTGATGGATGCAAAATCAAGATTGAAATAAAGGCACAATCCAAATCGAGTAGAAAATAAAGTGTGTTCAAATATCAAGATTAAAGTCAATACTTTCATTTTATGTTGACATTAATTTATGTACCATTCAACCTCTGTAACTTCTGCATTTACAAAATGAGTTTTTCTATTGCTCTTAGAAATTAAGAGCAATAGAAATTACAGTCTGAGAAAAATTAGCTAACAATAAAGTTTATTAAAATATCCATTTCTACTCTTCAGTTTACACATACACATAAGCAAATTCACAAATATGGGAAGATTTAATAATAATATTAATAACAAAAATAATGTTAAATACTGTAATATCTTAACTGCCAGTCTAAGACTGATTCAAAATGAGGTGCTGAAGATTCTTCCCCTGACTGTAATGGAGAAGATAGTATCAGATTAAAGTGCCTACTGATAACAACAAGAAATGCTGGGTAAATGAAACAAAACAGCTGTGTAGAAGAATCAGAAAGTCACCACGACAGATAGGATATGAGGAATTAAGCTCCTGGAACAGAGGAAAACATTGGAATATGAGTCCTATAGTTCTGATTGCAGGGTTATAGTGGATAGCCGTGGAGTGTAATTTACAACAGATTCACGGGCCACAGAGATAAAATGTTGTTTTCAGAGCTACTAAATAAGTGGCGAATTAGGGGTTAATATCAAGGAAAGTGGAACTGCAAAGAATGAAGCACAATATCCTCTGTGCAATCTATTATGAAGAAAATAGCTGATTGATGAGTTTCAAATGCATGGAGTGAGAAGTGGAAGTTTCCAAGCATAAAGCAGTTCCTAGAAGACTGAAAGCCCAAGCAGGGACTTTGGCAGTTTAAAAGTTATAGTACAGGCAAAAATCCGACATCAGCATTCAATCAAGAGAAGAGACTTAGTAAATAATCACTGTACTTAATGGAGATGCATGAAGGTCAACCTCTAGGAGAAAGAAGGAAAAAAGAAATAGGTATTGTATCACAAGGACTGGAAATTAAGTCTTGAATCAGTAGAATGTTTGGTGGGGTCAAGGAAATTTACATATACTATTACTCTTTCAGAAAAATATTAAATTTTCTCTGTGCAAGTTTCATATAATTCAGACACTGGCAATTGTCTGGCCATCAATCTCAAAATTACAGGTTCACCAGGACATAGGAACAAATGAGAGAAAATCAGAGAAAAAAATATATAAATAAAGCAGACCAAAAATCATTCCTCGAAATGGAAACATCAGCTACAAACTTCAAAATAATTGCTGCTGACAAGACCAGTAGATGCTAAAATTACTGAACAAAAAGTATTATGGAAAAGACGATACTTATATTCTTTCAAAATATCATTTTACACCTCAAATTATCAAACACTAATAACAAAGAGACAATATAACTTCATGGTGGAGAAACTCGAAAAGCACCACTTTATCAATGTACTCAAAGTTAGTATTACCAGAAATAAGATATTATGATGACGTCATACAACGCCTGACATGATTCACTGAGAAAGGCACAACAGGGCTTCTGTGGTACTCTTGCCCCTCAAAAAAGAAAAAAAAAAAAATATCAATCTCATTATGAGAAAACATCACACAAAACCAATTAACGGGGAAAATGGCTGATGGCTGGCCAATGCTCTTCAAAAGTGCCAAAGTCTTGAAACAGCAGGAAAAACCAGCAGGTTAAGTAGTAGTATTTTTTTCAATGTAACCTTTCTTCTTCTCATTTTTTTTTTTTTTTTTTTTTTGAATCAGGGTCTTGCTCCTTCGTATAGACTAAAGTGCAGTGATGGGATCGTGGCTCAAGCAGTCTTTCCCTCCCAGGCCAAAGTGACCCTTCCACCTCAGCCTCCTGAGTAGCTAGGACTGCAGGCTTGTGCCGCCATGTAGGGCTAACATTTTATTTTTTGTAGTGGGGTTCTCACTATGTTGCCCGGTCTGACCTTCCTTCTTTCAGTAACCTTATATGGTTATGGGAGATGTTAACATTAAAAGAAGCTGAATAAAGAAGAATACTTTCTTTATACTTTTTGCAACTTTTCTAAAGTTCCAAACTATTTCAAAATAAAAAGTTTAAAACTGTTGTGAGAACATATTAATAAATTAAAAAACTTTCTTGAATAGCATCTTTTTAGGTATATAAGGTTATTTTAGTCTAATGCATGCACAGTGACTTAACATATGTGTATTAAAGATAAAATAAATTCAGTACCATATACCTACAATAAAATTAGTTTTCTGAGGGCAAAGTTTCTGTCAGGCTGGGTGTGATGTTTCATGCCTACAGTCCCGGCACTTTGGAAGGCTGAAGTGGGAGGACTGCTTGAGCCTGGGAGGTGGAGGCTATGGAGAGCCTATATCACCCCACTGCACTCCAGCCTGGGCAACATAACCTGTCTCAAAAAAAAAAAAAAAAAAAAAAAAAAAATTGTCAGGTTTGTTCATCACTGAACCTATGGAAAGCATAATACTTTTCATACATTCAGTATAGTACTTCCCATACCTTGGGCCCTAAATAAAAAAAAAATTGCCGATTAACTGACTAAATAAATGAGTGTCTTTCCCCAAGGAAGAATAATTACAATATTCCTTTGGGAATTTTGCAAGCCTTCTAAAGGATAAGGCGGTGTTGCCTTCTTCTCTCCCCCTCGTGGGCACACACTCCATTACTCTCATGCTTAGGTAAGGAGAATTCTCAGGGATACAGCTGATTTGTTTTCTTATTTTGAGAAATAATACATTTATATGATGGAATGATCCTTTCCAAAATGGACCACAGAATTTTAGGAAAGTTACAACAGTGTTCGCCTCTCATTTTTTAAACAGTAGCTGCTGAATTAAAGATTATCAACAACAAAAATGAACAAACATATATTGAGAATATAATGAAATGTAGTTGTATGATGAGAGAGGAAATTGAGGAAAAGCAAGAAGTAATAATAAGTTTTTACTAAAGACTGAGGCTGACCTTTCGTGTTCCTAATATTAGTTATACAGTCAATACAGACATGGGAACTCGATTACTTCAATGGGGAGAGAAGGTAAGTTGCTGCAAACAGGAAATACAAATATACTTGGTGAGGATGAAAGAGTGAAAAAAGAAGGGGAAGGAAGGAGGAAATGCATATAGGTTAGAGAATTTTAGAAGTCCATATTTAATGGTTCCCTGAAATCTCCAGGTCTTCCCTCTTTCCCCAGATAGTTGATGAGACTTCTCACCCCTGTTATAATTAGAAAAAGCAAAAAAGTTGGACTAAAGAAACAATTTCAGATTTCCGTAACACTTACATACATACAAACACACACATGCACACACAGACCACACATTATTTTTCAGTTTTGAAACATTTATTCCTGCAGTAAAATTTTTTTAAACTTCATCTTGGTCATGATTTTATGTATATTCACTTTAAGAAAAAGTTGGTGTTCCCTCCTTCATTTTAGCTGGGGGCATCTTTCTGTATAGCCCATATATATGTGTGCCATATCATTTATAATAGCCACATCTTTCTATATTGTTTGACTCTAATATTATTTATTTAATAAGGAAACTGAAATCTTATGAAAAACTGAAATATTATGAGACCAATCCTGATAAATTGTTGGAAGCTATCTTTCTGTGGAGTCTGTTCACCTGTAACACATTTCTACCATAAAAATTAGTTCACAAGCAACTAATACGTAGAATGATATCAGTATAATGTAATTATGAACTTCAGCAGAGGAAGGCAAATTTATTCATCAGGTTAGCTGCTGCATTGGCATCAGTGAACATTTTAGTTCAATTTTGAGAAAAATAAGAGCAACCATCTGTACTAGGATTTTGTCCCCAGAAAGGTACACTGTGAGTCTGGAGTGGTTATCTCTTCCTTGTAGGTTGCCTTGAATCCCACGGAGAAGACCTGGGTGGTAGTGGGTGCAGATAGCAACAGAGATTTAATGCAGCTTTTTGTTTACATTATTACTGTTCATTAAATCCTCTGGTTTAAAAATTGCATAGATTTTGCATGGATGCCTCTATTTTCCCATTAATTTGACTTATTATTTCTCATTATTTGTACTTATTAACCTCAGTATCTGATTTTATAAAGCACAAGCTTTTTCAAGAATGCATAATATTATTTTCAAAGAGAAACCCCTCATGTACCATATTCTATTAAATATTGTAAGTGTGTCAAATAGCAAGCGAACACAAACTCTTTCCCAATGTAAAATATTAGTTTTACAGATTTGAAACTCTTAGCCTCTATTTGGTAATTGAGTCTGAACTATTCTGAATTAAATGATGTCTTTTCATTTACAAGGTGGTATTCCTTTCCATCCTAATAAACAAAGATTCAAATCTATTAGTAGTGAAACATCCAGTTTATTATGATTACTTACAGCATTTTTCCCTTTCTCTGATTATTGCTTTTTAGAGGTTTCTGTCTTAGTACTTAATACTTCAGTAATACTAAAACAACTCTATCTTGTGGGAGAGCATTTGTATCCAGGGTCTCAGAGAAAGTCTAGGATCCTTTGCCCTCTTCTTACTTTCTTCTCCATCAGCAAACATTATTTTAGGATAGAAAAAATAAAATATCCATTTAAATAGTGAATAGATCTTTCAACCTCAGTATATCCACATTGAAACTCATAGCCTTTGTCCCCAAACATGATTCTTTTCCATGTATTTATTTGATCATTAGCAATTAACTCATCCAATAAATACCTGTGGAGTCTTTGTCATGTTGTCAATATTGCACTGGGTGCTGTTGAGAAACAGTTTGCTAAGCATTGTTTCCTATGCCTTCACAAATTTGCAGTCTGTTAGAAGATGCCTTCTTTGAGGAATTTGACATTTGAGGTGAGACCTGAAGGATGAGTAAATATTAACTAGGTGAAGGAAGGAGCAGAAGAAAATTAACTCCTGGCATCCTGCCAAGCAGGAGCTGAGGCAGAACCAATTACAGTATGCCAGAAGAAATGAAAGGTGGATAGTGTCCCTGGAGCGCCAGGTGTAAGGGAAAGAGTGCCACTAGGCAATCATGGAGACATGAACAGAGATGCCCAGAACCTTAGTAGGGATTAGTAGGCCATATCAATGAAGTTTAATTTCATAATTAACTGTCATTGAAAGCTTGTGAAGAGTCAATTATTATGTAACTTTTTTCACATTGTGTTTTGAATCCATATATGTGCCAGCATTCTGAGATACAATTATTATCACCATGTAGAGAGCCAGAAACCAAGGGGGGTTAGGTATTTTAGACTGATTTTAGACTGCATATATTCTAAGTAAGAAAACTCAATTTAAAATAAAGGGAATACAAATCAGATTTTTTTTTTTTTTTTTTTTTTTCATAAAGAGTCAAGCTCTGTCGCTCAGGTTGGGGTGCAGTGGCGTGACCTCGGCTCCCTGCAACTTCTGCCTCTGGGGTCCAAGCAATTCTCCTGCCTCAGTCTCCTGAGTAGCTGGGATTACAGGGCATGCCACCACGCCTGGCTAATTTTTTAAATTTTTAGTAGAGATGGGGTTTCACCATGTTGGTCAGGCTTATCTCAAACTCCTGACCTCGTTATCCACCTGCCTCAGAATCCCAAAGTGTTGGGATTATGGGTGTGAACCACCGTGCCTGGCCAGAGTACTTATTCTTTTAGCCGCTAGCATCCATCTTCATTGTCTTGGCAATGGAAACCCATGATAGTATTTTAGGTAGAGGAGTAGGAGTAATCCTCATATCCTGTTCCCCTCTGTCAGTTCACCAGCACCTTTATACTTAACAGCAGCATCTCCTCCTTACTCAGAATCTTAATGGTTTTAACTACAAAACATAGCTCTAATTCACCATCTTGAGCTAAATCCATGGAAACTATAGTTAGCTTTGTGTTTGACCTATTATGTGTTTCTAATGCCCTCCATTACAAACAATATATTCAATATTATTGTCCTAGTCTAAACTCTTCTTCACCAGCAGTGTGAATCATCTCCTTTAGTAGCAAGGCTGATTATGTCAAATCATACTTAAACACCATAAGCTCCTTTACATTGCACGTAGGGTGAAATCTTCATCCTTCACTCTCTTAGAAGATCTGTAGAATTCATTCATTGACTCTGACTTCAGCCCAATTTTCTGCCAATCTCTCTTTCACTCATTAAGCCCCAGAGACATCAGGGTTTTCTCCATTTCTCAAACATCGAGCATGTTCCCGATGTATCGTCATAGACCAGGCTCTGTGTTTACTAAAATGCTACCTCTCTGTGCCCACCACATTTTCCTACTGGCACTCATTCATCTATCAGGTCTCAACACACAATTATTTCCCCAAGGACATATTGTGTTATATTCTGGGCTAGTTTAAGATTTACTTTTTCTTACAAATTTCTGTTTTGTTTTGTCTATTTTATCCTCAAAAACTAATTACTTAAACACAATTGTTACTAAATGAGTTTTGTATAATTAATTTTCCAATGACTGGTTTCCTTTCCATTTGTTTCTTGGCAAGTTTCCATGAGAACAGGGGTTACATATCAGTTTTGATAACTATTTTATCAGCATTGCATAGCACTCTTGGACACCAAGATACATGTTTGCAAACTAGATATGGTTATTAATTCTATCCTGTATTTGGCAATAATAGGAGATTGAGCTTCAAATGTGAATTCTGTAAATTCAGCGCAACGCTTGCCTCACTGTGCGAGAAAGCTATGCATGCTATCTAAAAGTGAAAACAGTTTAAATGTCAGAATAAAACTACCAAGTTTTCACATATGAACTCTCTGCCCCACTTGTATTTGCAGTTAAATGTTGAAAACCGGTTACAAAGTATGAAAATCATATTAGTATAGCTGGATGGAGTGAATAGAGAAAGCCCTTCCGACTAGCAATTGCAATGTTTGTTATTAAGGATTATTTGTTTTAAATCTTCCAAATGTAATTAAAATTGTATTGTATAACAGAAGGCCCGTGACCCAAAGGAAAATAAAATGGTGATATGGACTATTTACAGATGATCTTACAATGTAGTAAGAAATATCATATAAATTAAGAGCAATCAATATCTAGTTTTCCAAAAGTTGAAGGAAAAGGTTTAAAGAGCTAATGTTTTCTTAGGTCTGAAAAATATGTATGCATGAGAAACAGGAAGTTTTGCTCCTGAAATTATTATTCCTCCCCTCATTTATTGCCTGTTGCTAAAATGGCACCAGGTCAAAATAATGAGATACTTTGCTGATAGTATCGCTATAAATACATAGATTTATTGATGGAATTATGACACTGCAGAAGCTTTTCAATTAGTATTAGAGTCATTAACTAGGCAGGGAATATATGGATAGTGGCACTTTTTTCAATTATACTTATAAAGATGTATTACTGCACATAATAAGAAGTAATAGAAAGACTTGCATATAACAGTGTTTAAATGAAATACCAATAAAATGCTGCTTTTTTTCCTCTCAAACAATGTAGCTGATAGCATTTTGCTACTCCCACAACTTTAAATCTTGAGGATTGGATCTGTTCCCTGAGTGATCTTGGCTTCCTGCAAGTCATGGAGTTTAGTGGTATTAACAAAGTCATGTAAAATTATTTGTGCCAGCTTTTCATAGCTTGCTATTTCATATCATTCAAATATCTGCTCAAATATCAGTTCATCAAAGAAACTTTCTCTTACTAGCCTCCCGAAAATTTCCACAACTTTATGAATACTACTTACTGTTCCACTGTTTGAACTCTTAGGGGTACAAGTATCCAGGTTTGTGGAATTTAGCAATTCTTACCCTTTGGCACATGGTGAGGTAAGCGTTGCACAGAATTGAAATTACTTGCTTACATTATAGCATGCTAACAATAATGGGGTGACTTAATAGCCCACATATACTGCTTATTAACAACTGGTAATCAAAGAAATCTCAGTAAAATTAGCAGTTTTTTTTCCCATAGACAAATAATATAATAATAGTGGTAATAATAAAGAGATAAAAAGAGACACAGTAAAACTAAAAACTAAAACCAAATGTCCCCAGACCTTGGCAAATAAAACTGTAAATATAGGCAGATTGTAAAGATCCAAAAATTAGGCTATGCTGGGCTACCACGACTCATAGACTCGTACATAGTCGTTCAACATAATAGAAGAGTAGATCATCTAACAGTCTAGGGTAATTGGCGAGGGGATGAGGGCATATTTTCCATAGTCATTCAGGGCCCCATGCTGAGGACCAATGTGCTATCTTCAATGTAAGACTAGTCCAGACCACCAGATGATTATTCTGTTGCCAGAATCAACCAGAGAAGGAAAAGGACAGGCCTGGAAGAAGCATATGTTATTTTTGTTCTCATTCTGCTGACCTGAATTCAGTCATATTACCACAACTAACTATAAAGAATTATAACAAATTTGGCTCAGTTGTCTTCCCAAGGAGAAGAAACAGATTTTTATGGTCAATGAGCAGACTCTGCCACAGTAGCACAGATTGTTGGTATGTTGGCTTGTACAAATCTTCTGTAACTCAGAATATGTTCTGCAAAACTCCATATTCTATAAAATTAGTAGGATGACTACTTGTTCCAGGTTGTTTGAGGTTGTACTAAACACGTTGTCCCCAGAAACTATCCAGTTATTATCCCCTTTCCCTTTCAAAAATGCCCATGTTAATTTTGTGAATTATATGGCAACCCTACTTGTGAGAAAATAATGGGATTAGCACAGACCACTCAAAACCTCAGCCCTAATAAACAAGAACAGTCATTAAAAAAAAAAGAAAAAAAATGCCAGCACAGTTACACTTCCACTAACATTAGTAGCCAGCATTATAATCAGTCTATCCAATGAAGACTTAGTCCTTGGGTCTCATGTTTCTCTTTTAGTTAATATTTGGCTTCACGTAATCTGTCATACACTCTTTCCGTGTGGTTATTCAATATTTCAAACCTAAAATTAAAAATTTACCCTCAAGCTATGATTATCAAAATACTTTAGCTATACTTACTGCCATCTATACTAAGGATTGATTAAATAGTATAATGGACATTTGTAAATACTTTTCACTTCTAGGATGACTAATAATTAACATGTGAATCAGTAAAAATATTGAGAAGTCACTTCCATGATTATGCAAAGTAGAGAAAACAAAGGATCCCATGTAAATTGGTCCTCATGCCTGTAATTCTTATGGGTTATGAGCAACCTCACACTGATTAGAAGGTTCATCAAATTTTTCTGCTACAATATTGTTACATGTGACTCATGTGAACCTTCAAGATTTGGAGAAGACACAGCACTTGGAATTCATTGAGCCTCTAGAATCGTTTTATAATTTTTTTTTTCCTAAATGGTAATAACATTTCCCAGCACAGCAGAATTTATTCTGAGACTTGTTTTCATTATAACATACCATCTGGCAGTAGGGAGACTGATAACGCTTGCATACATCCTACAACTGAAGAATTACTACAAAAAGACATCTAATGATTATGAATGACCATACTTACATCAATTTCCAGCTGAAAGTTCATCAGTATCTGGCCGGGCATGGTGGCTCACGCCTGTAATCCCAACACTTTGGGAGACTGAGGCAAGTGGATCACCTGAGGTCAGAAGTTCAAGACCTGCCTGCTCAACGTGGTGAAACCTCATCTCTACTAAATATACAAAAATTACCCAGGCGTGGTGGCAGGCACCTGTAATCCCAGCCACTTGGGAGGGTGAGGCAGGAGAATCGCTTGAACCTGGGAAGTGGAGGTTGCAGTGAGCCAAGGCTGCGCCATTGCACTTCAGCCTGGGCAAAAAGAGTGAAACTTTGTCTCAAAAAAAAAAAAAAAAAAAAGAAAGTAAGTTTGTCAGTGTCTTGTTTTGCCAAAATTTATAGTGTAAGTTTGGGAGTAAGTGGCTGAGCTGAGTGCAAGAAAGTCCATTTGAGAGAAAAAGCACCTTTTTTTTTTTTTTTTTTTTTTACCTTGATGTTGAACTTCTCAAGGATGCTGTCAGCAAATGGTCAGTCAACAAATGAAGTACGTCGAACACAAAGTCCTTTAATGTATGGGTACATACTAGAAAGATAAAAGTAATTGTGTAAGTGAAAATATAAATATCAATGTGGCAGAGGTTTTGTTTGTTTTCTCCATGAAAGCTGGGCGTAATAGTTTGAAAGAAAAGTAGAAAAAAAATTAAAATATGCAAATCCTATCAACTAATCCTACGAATGGTGGAGTCTAAGAAAATTAAGAGGGATAATAAAATAACACCTTTTGAGGCTAGGAAATAAAATGTGTATATTGCAAAGGGATTTTGCTGCAATAAGTGAATATGCTGAACAGTGTTGTATCTCGGGGAACACAGGGGTGTTTGACTGTGAGTGTGTGGAAAAGAGATGAGATCTGGGTCACAGCCAAGGGAACATAAAGAAATAGTAGGTAAAGTGCAGCACAGCCATGATAGAAAGTAGTATGCATTCCATTGACTATATGCAATATGATTATAGGCACTATGTTTAAAATTATAATTTAAATATGTTTGTTTTAAATTGAAGTATAAGAGGAATATATAATACCTCAATATGTCATCAAGGTAATTATTACATAAAACAACGATAGTAAAATGAATTTATTTAACATATGAATTAAATAAGATAATAGTGAGGCAGTAAAATAGGTTCTGGGGGCAAGGGACATGAGACCAATTCACACTTCAGCTATAACAGGAAATATCCTCTCCATAGGGCGTACACCGTAAATAACTTTGTAAATTTACTTCATCCTCTCCATTTACATAGAGTGTACCCAAAGTAACCGATGAAATCCTCTAGGAGGTATTAAAACACCCCAAAATTCTGTAACGGGACCTTTGATCCCCTATGTTCAGGCCCACTCCCACACTGTGGAATATACTTTCATTTTCAATAAAACCCTTCATTCCTTCCTTGCTTTGTGTGTATGTTTTCTCCAAGTCTTTGTTCAAGACACCAAGAACCTGTACACCCTTCATTATTAACAATAGTACAAGATGAAAGCTATATTTTATTGATCTTAAAGGAGGTATTCCAATGAATCAAGTTAGGGCAACACTCAAGTTAGAACAAATATCCAGCGTATTCTTTTGGTGAATGATTAATAAGTGTAGTTTGGATGTATTTAAGCTGAAGGATCTTGTTGAGGATGGTGGGAAATGAATTTAGTAAAAAAAAAAGTGTGACCTATTTGCCTGATAGTGGTTTTCACAATAAGTTTTGGGCAGAATGTGGAAGTGAATTTTTCCTTCAGCAATATCAAAATGGTGTATTTCCAGGTATTTATAAATCTTCTTTAGGGGCAGGAGTGGAACACTGTTACTCCCGTAGACCCCATGCTCGTCTTCTTTTTTAAATATTTATTTAGAGGGGCAGAGCAAGATGGCCGAATAGGAACAGCTCCAGTCTCCAACTCCCAGCACGAGCGACACAGAAGACCGGTGATTTCTGCATTTTCAACTGAGGTACTGGGTTCATCTCACTGGGGAGTGCCAGACGATCGGTGCTGGTCAGCTGCTGCAGCCCGACCAGCAAGAGCTGAAGCAGGGCGAGGCATCGCCTCACCTGGGAAGCACAAGGGGGAAGGGAATCCCTTTTCCTAGCCAGGGGAACTGAGACACACAACACCTGGAAAATCGGGTAACTCCCACCCCAATATTGCACTTTAAGCAAACAGGCACACCAGGAGATCATATCCCACACCTGGCCGGGAGGGTCCCATGCCCACGGAGCCTCCCTCATTGCTAGCACAGCAGTCTGTGATCTACTGGCAAGGCAGCAGCGAGGCTGGGGGAGGGGCGCCCGCCATTGCTGAGGCTTAAGTAGGTAAACAAAGCTGCTGGGAAGCTCCAACTGGGTGGAGCTCACAGCAGCCCAAGGAAACCTGCCTGTCTCTGTAGACTCCACTTCTGGGGACAGGGCACAGCTACACAACAACAACAACAACAACAACAACAAAGCAGCAGAAACCTCTGCAGACGCAAACGACTCTGTCTGACAGCTTTGAAGAGAGCAGTGGATCTCCCAACACGGAGGTTGAGATCTGAGAAGGGACAGACTGCCTGCTCAAGTGGGTCCCTGACCCCTGAGTAGCCTAACTGGGAGACATCCCCCACTAGGGGCAGTCTGACACCCCACACCTCACAGGGTGGAGTACACCCCTGAGAGGAAGCTTCCAAAGCAAGAATCAGACAGGTACACTCGCTGTTCAGAAATATTCTATCTTCTGCAGCCTCTGCTGCTGATACCCAGGCAAACAGGGTCTGGAGTGGACCTCAAGCAATCTCCAACAGACCTACAGCTGAGGGTCCTGACTGTTAGAAGGAAAACTATCAAACAGGAAGGACACCTACACCAAAACCCCATCAGTACATCACCATCATCAAAGACCAGAGGCAGATAAAACCACAAAGATGGGGAAAAAGCAGGGCAGAAAAGCTGGAAATTCAAAAAATAAGAGCACATCTCCCCCGGCAAAGGAACACAGCTCATCGCCAGCAACGGATCAAAGCTGGACGGAGAATGACTTTGACGAGATGAGAGAAGAAGGTTTCAGTCCATCAAATTTCTCAGAGCTAAAGGAGGAATTACGTACCCAGCGCAAAGAAACTAAAAATCTTGAAAAAAAAGTGGAAGAATTGACGGCTAGAGTAATTCATGCAGAGAAGGTCATAAACGAAATGAAAGAGATGAAAACCATGACACGAGAAATACGTGACAAATGCACAAGCTTCAGTAACCGACTCGATCAACTGGAAGAAAGAGTATCAGCGATTGAGGATCAAATGAATGAAATGAAGCGAGAAGAGAAACCAAAAGAAAAAAGAAGAAAAAGAAATGAACAAAGCCTGCAAGAAGTATGGGATTATGTAAAAAGACCAAATCTACGTCTGATTGGGGTGCCTGAAAGTGAGGGGGAAAATGGAACCAAGTTGGAAAACACTCTTCAGGATATCATCCAGGAGAACTTCCCCAACCTAGTAGGGCAGGCCAACATTCAAATCCAGGAAATACAGAGAACGCCACAAAGATACTCCTCGAGAAGAGCAACTCCAAGACACATAATTGCCAGATTCACCAAAGTTGAAATGAAGGAAAAAATCTTAAGGGCAGCCAGAGAGAAAGGTCGGGTTACCCACAAAGGGAAGCCCATCAGACTCACAGCAGATCTCTCGGCAGAAACTCTCCAAGCCAGAAGAGAGTGGGGGCCAATATTCAACATTCTTAAAGAAAAGAATTTTCAACCCAGAATTTCATATCCAGCCAAACTAAGTTTCATAAGTGAAGGAGAAATAAAATCCTTTACAGATAAGCAAATGCTTAGAGATTTTGTCACCACTAGGCCTGCCTTACAAGAGACCCTGAAGGAAGCACTCAACATGGAAAGGAACAACCGGTACCAGCCATCTCAAAAACATGCCAAAATGTAAAGACCATCGAGGCTAGGAAGAAACTGCATCAACAAATGAGCAAAATAACCAGTTAATATCATAATGGCAGGATCAAGTTCACACATAACAATCTTAACCTTAAATGTAAATGGACTAAATGCTCCAATTAAGAGACACAGACTGGCAAACTGGATAAAGAGTCAAGACCCATCAGTCTGCTGTATTCAGGAGACCCATCTCACACGCAGAGACATACATAGGCTCAAAATAAAGGGATGGAGGAAGATTTACCAAGCAAATGGAGAACAAAAAAAAGCAGGGGTTGCAATCCTAGTCTCTGATAAAACAGACTTTAAACCATCAAAGATCAAAAGAGACAAAGAAGGCCATTACATAATGGTAAAGGGATCAATTCAACAGGAAGAGCTAACTATCCTAAATATATATGCACCCAATACAGGAGCACCCAGATTCATAAAGCAAGTCCTTAGAGACTTACAAAGAGACTTAGACTCCCATACAATAATAATGGGAGACTTCAACACTCCATTGTCAACATTAGACAGATCAACGAGACAGAAAGTTAACAAGGATATCCAGGAATTGAACTCATCTCTGCAGCAAGCAGACCTAATAGACATCTATAGAACTCTCCACCCCAAATCAACAGAATATACATTCTTCTCAGCACCACATCGTACTTACTCCAAAATTGACCATATAATTGGAAGTAAAGCACTCCTCAGCAAATGTACAAGAACAGAAATTATAACAAACTGTCTCTCAGACCACAGTGCAATCAAACTAGAACTCAGGACTAAGAAACTCAATCAAAACCGCTCAACTACATGGAAACTGAACAACCTGCTCCTGAATGACTACTGGGTACATAATGAAATGAAGGCAGCAATAAAGATGTTCTTTGAAACCAATGAGAACAAAGATACAACATACCAGAATCTCTGGGACACATTTAAAGCAGTGTGTAGAGGGGAATTTATAGCACTAAATGCCCACAAGAGAAAGCAGGAAAGATTTAAAATTGACACTCTAACATCGCAATTAAAAGAACTAGAGAAGCAAGAGCAAACACATTCCAAAGCTAGCAGAAGGCAAGAAATAACTAAGATCAGAGCAGAACTGAAGGAGATAGAGACACAAAAAACCCTCCAAAAAATCAATGAATCCAGGAGTTGGTTTTTTGAAAAGATCAACAAAATTGACAGACCACTAGCAAGACTAATAAAGAAGAAAAGAGAGAAGAATCAAATCGACGCAATTAAAAATGATAAAGGGGATATCACCACCGACCCCACAGAAATACAAACTACCATCAGAGAATACTATAAACACCTCTACGCAAATAAACTGGAAAACCTAGAAGAAATGGATAATTTCCTGGACACTTACACTCTTCCAAGACTAAACCAGGAAGAAGTTGAATCCCTGAATAGACCAATAGTAGGCTCTGAAATTGAGGCAATAATTAATAGCCTACCAACCAAAAAAAGTCCAGGACCAGATAGATTCACAGCTGAATTCTACCAGAGGTATAAGGAGGAGCTGGTACCATTCCTTCTGAAACTATTCCAATCAATAGAAAAAGAGGGAATCCTCCCCAACTCATTTTATGAGGCCAACATCATCCTGATACCAAAGCCTGGCAGAGATACAACAAAAAAAGAGAATTTTAGACCAATATCCCTGATGAACATCGATGCAAAAATCCTCAATAAAATACTGGCAAACCGGATTCAGCAACACATCAAAAAGCTTATCCACCATGATCAAGTGGGCTTCATCCCTGGGATGCAAGGCTGGTTCAACATTCGCAAATCAATAAACATAATCCAGCATATAAACAGAACCAAAGACAAGAACCACATGATTATCTCAATAGATGCAGAAAAGGCTTTTGACAAAATTCAACAGCCCTTCATGCTAAAAACGCTCAATAAATTCGGTATTGATGGAACGTACCTCAAAATAATAAGAGCTATTTATGACAAACCCACAGCCAATATCATACTGAATGGGCAAAAACTGGAAAAATTCCCTTTGAAAACTGGCACAAGACAGGGATGCCCTCTCTCACCACTCCTATTCAACATAGTGTTGGAAGTTCTGGCTAGGGCAATTAGGCAAGAGAAAGAAATCAGGGGTATTCAGTTAGGAAAAGAAGAAGTCAAATTGTCCCTGTTTGCAGATGACATGATTGTATATTTAGAAAACCCCATTGTCTCAGCCCAAAATCTCCTTAAGCTGATAAGCAACTTCAGCAAAGTCTCAGGATNGAGTCCTCAGAAATAATACCACACATCTACAGCCATCTGATCTTTGACAAACCTGAGAGAAACAAGAAATGGGGAAAGGATTCCCTATTTAATAAATGGTGCTGGGAAAATTGGCTAGCCATAAGTAGAAAGCTGAAACTGGATCCTTTCCTTACTCCTTATACGAAAATTAATTCAAGATGGATTAGAGACTTAAATGTTAGACCTAATACCATAAAAATCCTAGAGGAAAACCTAGGTAGTACCATTCAGGACATAGGCATGGGCAAAGACTTCATGTCTAAAACACCAAAAGCAAAGGCAGCAAAAGCTAAAATTGACAAATGGGATCTAATTAAACTAAAGAGCTTCTGCACAGCAAAAGAAACTACCATCAGAGTGAACAGGCAACCTACAGAATGGGAGAAAATTTTTGCAATCTACTCATCTGACAAAGGGCTAATATCCAGAACCTACAAAGAACTCAAACAAATTTACAAGAAAAAAACAAACAACCCCATCAAAAAGTGGGCAAAGGATATGAACAGACACTTCTCAAAAGAAGACATTCATACAGCCAACAGACACATGAAAAAATGCTCATCATCACTGGCCATCAGAGAAATGCAAATCAAAACCACAATGAGATACCATCTCACACCAGTTAGAATGGCGATCATTCAAAAGTCAGGAAACAACAGGTGCTGGAGAGGATGTGGAGAAATAGGAACACTTTTACACTGTTGGTGGGATTGTAAACTAGTTCAACCATTATGGAAAACAGTATGGCGATTCCTCAAGGATCTAGAACTAGATGTACCATATGACCCAGCCATCCCATTACTGGGGATATACCCAAAGGATTATAAATTATGCTGCTATAAAGACACATGCACACGTATGTTTATTGCAGCACTATTCACAATAGCAAAGACTTGGAATCAACCCAAATGTCCATCAGTGACAGATTGGATTAAGAAAATGTGGCACATATACACCATGGAATACTATGCAGCCATAAAAAAGGATGAGTTTGCGTCCTTTGTAGGGACATGGATGCAGCTGGAAACCATCATTCTTAGCAAACTATCACAAGAACAGAAAACCGAACACCGCATGTTCTCACTCATAGGTGGGAACTGAACAATGAGATCACTTGGACTCGGGAAGGGGAACATCACACACCGGGGCCTATCATGGGGAGGGGGGAGGGGGGAGGGATTGCATTGGGAGTTATACCTGATGTAAATGACGAGTTGATGGGTGCAGCAGACCAACATGGCACAAGTATACATATGTAACAAACCTGCACGTTATGCACATGTACCCTACAACTTAAAGTATGATAATAATAAATAAATAAATAAAAAATTAAAAAAAATAAATATTTATTTAATTTAAAAAAAATAATTGATATAATAACGACACATATTTATCGGGTACAATGTGATATTTCAATGTATGTATATATTCTATAATGATTAAATTAGGATGGTCACCTTATCCATCACTTTTAAAATGTATCTTTTCTTTGTAATGACAACATTCAAAATCTTTACTAAACCAACTTTACTTTGCTTGTGTAGATGCAACCTGAAAATGATATATTATCTTTTTATGTGTTTCTGTACTCAATTTGCTAGTATTTTCTTTAGATTTCTAGAATCTTTATTTGTGAATGAGATTAACCTGTGATTTTCTTTCCTCATACTGTACCTGGCTTGTTTTGTTATCAAAACATAAAATGTGTTGGTGTTTTTTCCTTTTGTTAATCTGCCAACCAGTGTAATTATTTGTATAAGACTGGTGTTTGGATTTATTTGAAACAGTATCATAAGTGCCTTAGCCTATTTTTATTTTAGTAAAAACATTTTAATTTACATTTAAGGACATGTTCATGTCAGGTTCTTTATTTCTTTTGGACTTTGAGTAGGTAATAACATATTTTGTATGTATATCTAGAGAGATGACATAACAAGTTAAATATATATATATATGATTTACTCCAAAATATCAAGCTTATTAAAATACAGTTTTTTACAAATATTATATCTTATTACTGTTTAATGTCTTCAGTCTCTACGTCTATATTATTTTACAATATCTAATATTGTTTATTAAGCCATATATATACACACATATGTATGTGTATATATGCATATGTGTGTTTATATATGCATAAAATATATAGCTCAGTCAAAGCAATATTTAAAAGGAGCATTTATATTTGAAATTATATTTTTAAATTAAAATTAATAAAATATATGTCTATATAGCTATATTAAAATATATTAATAAATAATATATGTATCTATAAATATACACACACCTATTTATTTTCCTTAATATTGACAAAGATTTGTATACTTAATTCATCTTTTAGGAACCACTGTTTTAACTTGCTTGCTCTTTTCATATGAAATTATTGTGGCATGATTTTCAGCTCTTATTTTTATTATTTTCGTTATTGTATTATTTTTTGTTTTACTATACTGTTCTGTCTAACTTCCTGTTAAATATTTGGCTCATTTAGTGTGAACCACTCTAATTTTCTTTTATATCATTTCAAGCATAAATGCTCCTTTTAAGTACTGTTTTGGCTGAGCTATATATTTTATACATATATAGATGAACACACACATATATACACATGTACACATATACATATACATACACACATATACATATATACACATGTATATAAACACATACATACATGTGTATCCTTAACAGGCCAAGATATTTCTATTCTATGCAGTAAGATTTTTAAAGTAATCAGTTGCTTAAAATATGTTTTTGATGTATGTTTATGTTCATATACTTTTCAAGCTATATTTATGTAATTGATTCTAATTTAACTGTACTGTGATAAAAATGTCATATGTAGCACTGTTCCTGTTATTTATTTTTAGAGGCTAGATCATGTTCACTTTTCATAAATCATCAAAATGTTTTTTTAAAATGGCTTCTATTTCCCAATGTCATGGTGCAATGTCCCATATATTTTTATTAAATCAAACTTACTTGCTTTTTTATCAGTAAGGTCACCTAGATACTGTTACGTAATAAAAAGCTTGTGCCAGACTGTAAATTAAACCACTGCTTCTTTCATTGAGAATGTCTTAAAATTAACCAAAAGAAAAAACATGGTAACGGATAAAAGTGTGCTTAGTGAGAGAGTTCGTTCGTTTATGTTCTAGCCCAAGCTCCAGAACTTGTTACAGATCTATAAAGGTTTGGAGAAAGCCTTGAGTGTGGTCTACTCAGTACAGATCACACTTTGAGGATTACTTGGGCAAGTTAGATTTTGCTAACAAACATCCCCAACCTGATGTCTACAACAAAGACATGAAGTAATTTAGGAAATAGTAGCTCCCAGCTCATGTCATCCTCACTCAGGGATCCAACTTTGGAAACAATGAGATGGGAAAAATAGAAAGTAGTGAGTCATACTCTGGACCACGAAGGCTTTTCTTCAGCAGAGACTCTGCTCTTTTCATGGACTTGCAGTAAAAAACACCAAAGTGTTTAACTTCAAGGAAGCAGGAAAGAAAACTATAGATATTTAGTGACTAACATGAATTACCTGCATGAATGTCATGTTTTTGTAATAGCCAATGGCTATATATTTATCTTTCCATTATTGAAAGAATATTAAAATCTCCCAATATTAGTACAGTTCTCTGTCAAAAATTGTGGGTTTTGAATTTATACGTTTTCCAGACCCTGTATTTGGTGCATCCAAACATAGAATCTGGATAATTTTAAGTGCATACTATGTAGTGAACGTATTTAATTCAAGCATAAATTTTACTGTAAAATAATGCATATTGACATGACTGCTCCAGAATTATTACGATTTGTCTGCTACACATTTTATATTGTTCTCTTATGTTGTTCCATAAGACTTTCAATTTTGCTGAGGTTTCACATTTTAAGTGTAAAAGTAAATTCAATTTAGATGGATTCATTTATTAATAAAATGTAATGTCACAAGATTTTCTTTGTTTGTATAGTTGGTACTTTTTCATTTTCACTAATTTCCCGTTTTTATTTCCAATATCTTATTTTACAACTTATATATTTTAGACACCTTTACATTTGCATTCCCCTTTATCTTTTAAAATATTTTTCCTATTTTAATTCCTTCCTTCTCTTACTTGAAACATTAACAATTTCAATATTAATTAACCAACATTTTACACTCCTCTTGGCCAGAGATCAGAACAATTTAGATAACCTACTAAACATACAAGTTGTACTAGTTTAGTACTTCAGTTCAAACTTTGTCCTATTTTGTCCGGAATTGGTGGGTTCTTGGTCCGGCTGACTTCAAGAATGAAGCCGCGGACCTTCGCGGTGTTACAGTTCTTAAAGATGGTGTGTCCAGAGTTTGTTCCTTCTGACATTCCAAGGTGTCTAGAGTTTCTTCCTACTGGTCAGTTCACGGTCTCACTGACTTCAGGAGAGGAGCTGCAGACCTTCGCAGTGAGTATTATAGCTCTTAGAGGCAGCACATCTGGAGTTGTTCATTCCTCCCGGCCAGAGTTGTTTGTCCCTCCTGGTGGGTTCATGGTCTTGCTGGCTTCAGGAGTGAAGTTGCAGACCTTTGTGGTGTTATAGCTCATAAAGGTGATGCAGACCCAAAGAGTGAGCAGCAGCAAGATTTGTTGCCAAGAGCAAAAGAACAACGCTTCTCCAGCATCTAAGGGGACCTGAGTGGGTTGGCTGGCTCTGACAGCCAGCTTGTAGTCCCTTATTTGGCCCCTCCCACATCCTGCCGATTGGTCCATTTTACAGAGAGCTGATTGGTCCATTTTACTGAGTGCTGATTGGTCCGTTTTGACAGAGTGCTGATTGGTGCATTTACAATCCTTTAGCTAGACAGAAAGTTCTCCAAGTCCCCTACCTGATTAGCTAGACACAGAGCCCTGGTTGGTGCCTTTACAAACCTTTAGCTAGACACAGACCACTGATTGGTGCATTTACAGCCCTTTAGCTAGACAGAAAAGTTCTCCAAGTCCCCATCCGTCTTGGAAGCCCAGCTGGCTTCATCTCTCACTATTAGATGTATTATTATGTCAGGTAGTTATTGTTTATTTGGATTTACCAATGTCTTTACTCTTTCTTAAATCACAGATTTTCTATTTGAAATGTTTTCCCTCTGCACCCAGGAACTACTTCAGAAAATGTTCTCTTTTAAATGGGTCTTGTGTGTGTATTTGTGTAGCAGACTTTTACATTTTGTGTAAAAGATGTCTTTCATTCATATTATGTCTTTTTGTAGGTATTTTCATACATTTTTATTTTCTACATGTTTACTATTTAAGACTGTATTTAAACTTCTTAATTCATTTATTTTCCTTAACCTGATAATTATTGTTTTCCAACAGTTGTAGAGAATTATCAGAGAATTATCAGCTGTTGTTTCCTCAAACGATGCCTCTCATTTTCTAATAATTTCTAATAATCTTATTTTATATATATATATGTGTGTGTGTATGTGTGTGTGCGCCTCATGTTCTTATATCTGTGTCTCCTATGTTATGTTTTAAATATTTCATCTAGGTTTTTTTCTATACAACATTATAGATGAATTTTTCAGTTCTAATTTCTAGTTTGCTTATTTTTTATTAAAATAATCTTAATTCCTTAATCAGATCGTCCCTGTTATTTGCTTTTGTAATTTATAAATCATACTTTTCCATTTTGGAAGTTTTATTTGTTTTTTTAATATTCATTTTACAAGTCTGATACCTGAAATATCTATATTATGCTTTTGCCGCTTCTTGTTTCTGCTGCTTCTCAATCATGGTGACTTATTTCCCCATGTATTTCACAATTTCTATTTTCTATCTGCTTATATCATTTAGTCTGAGTTTTTCCATATAAGCTTTTGCTTAATATCTGCAAGTTTTTTGTGGTTGCTATCAAATTGGATACATTTTTAACTATATTTCTCACTTAAGATTTTTGATAATACTCAGACACCAAGAAATTGGGTTGAAAGTTTGCATTTGGGGCAGATTATGATAACCAGTTCTTAGAGACAACTCTTCTTTTTCTCTACTCAGTTTCCTTGCAGAGTGATGTTTATTTCTCATCTCAAGTTATGATGCAGTCCAGCTCTTTGTGGAACCATCCGTGTTCTGCTATATTGTTTTGGATTCCATAATGCAAAGCCATCCTGGCCTTATTACTTTCTCTATATTTCATGAGTTCCTTGATAGGAAAACTCCAAGTGTCCAGCATTTTACAGCGACCCTCAGGATAAAGTTCATTGAAGGCATTATTCATAAACTCTGAGTTTCTAATTTTATTTTAAAGCTCAGCATATTCATCATTTTCAAGGAAGTTTGTAGTTGTATTTTAAAATATGTTTTAGTCAGCACATTAATTGTTTTTGCTGATGGAGTCATTTAGCTCATTTCATTTTTGTTACCTATTAAATCCATGTCTGTGAATATCTACTGTTATACCAATGAGGTCATATTTGAAGGAATAGGTAGATCTTATATATCGTTTTACCTGTAAACAACATTAGATTTAGCTTTTCTTTCCAACCAATAGCAATCCATTTCCTGTCACTTCCTCTCCCCAAATAACAACGTAACTACTTGTAGTTTTAAACAAGAACCATGTTTTCCTTCATTGTCTTGCATGTGTTTCTGTCAACATGTCCATAGTTTTATCTGGAATACTATTCTTCCTTTATTAAACATAAAAATGTGCATATATATTTATATGTGTGCATATGTATATTTATATATTTACTGGATTCATTGTGCCTAGTACTATCCGATTGCTGAGATACTATACAAATCTTGAACACATAGAAAAAGACTACCTTTAATTCTTCTAAGACTATGTTGAAAAAGACGGACATTTGGAATCAATCACACCAGTATCAAGAAGAGTATTAAAAAAGGAAAAAGATTTTATATTGTGGGATGTAAGAAACTGTTGCACCAATCAAATTGTTGTTTCCCAGATCCAGATCAACCCTTCTATGTCCTGACTTTAATACAAGAGAAGGACCTTGTAAATATTTCTTGTTTGTAAATATTTCTTCTTTGTCAACTGGTGCAACATTAGACCTTGAAAGTGGAGGGCACCAGAAGAACACTGAACAAGGAAGGAACTTCTCTTTGTGGCTGTGATCATTTATTTTATGCTCCCATGGTGAAGTTGGCAGCAGCAGAGTATTCAAGTCAGGCTCCAGGTTCCATGGAAGTTTTGTGTAGGAGACTCAGGAGCACCCAAATTGAAGAAAGTTTTAGCAGTGGCCTTGGAAGAAGATTCCCAGTGTGTTTCATCAGTGAGCAGCAGGCAGATTCTCTGAGAGATTTTCCATCACTCAGCAGGTGCCCTTCTAGGGAGGCTCATTGTCAACTTAGTCAGTGGATTTCTAGAGTTTTGCCTGTACCTGAGTGGGAAGTTTTCTACTTCTCTGTTTCAATCTATGACATCTCAGTAAACATCTTTGATATCTAGTAGGCCACACCATACCTGTTTAATAAAGTTTGAATCTCAGATCATTTTTTAAGTTTGTCTCTTTAGCATTTGTCCTTTATCCTAGAGGTTATACATTATTCCTTACACTTGTTATTTCTGTATTCTATAGCTTTGTCTATGCAGTTTTTTTAGTTAATTAGGTATAGCTAGTTAATAATTCTTCATATTAGATGCCTCTTATTCCATTTGCCGATACAATTTCTATCTCCTTGATGAAACTGCCCAATACAAAAAGGCACGTGACAGCAGAGAGCTCTATTATGCTCTGTGACATAAAGCATAAATTAAAAAGATTACTCAATTGATCTTGTAGGATTTTCATCTTGGAGTAGCAACATCCTACTTATCCTTATACCTGAGAATAATAAAATATGATGATATAGAAATATCATATATATATATGAAGTAATATATTTCAGCATATTAGGCATCAATAAATGAACAACAGCAATCCTTGAAACACTGGGAACAAATCACACTCTACCTTAATCCCAGTTCACTTCAAAGATATAGCACATGGAAGGGAAAACAAAGCAGAGCCTATTAGCTGCCCTGAGTTCACGTGGTAACTCTGAGAACTCAGAGAAAACAAAGTGGGTGGAATTTTCTGGGCAAAGTATCAAAGAGAAGAGAGCTGCACAGAGAAGAAAACTGAAAAATAGTTCTCCCCCTCTTTTCTCCTCTTTCTCCTCCTTCTCATCCTCCTTCTTCATCTTCTCCTTATCCTCATCCTCCCCTTTTACTTTGTCCTTCTTTTTTTCTTCAAAATAAGATACAATCGTCCCAGTAGCATTTGTTAAAAAGATTATCCACACATAACTGGGTTGACTTTGTATATTTGCAAAACATGATATGTGAACACAAATGTGAATCTATTTCTGGACTCTGTATTCATTTGACTTGATCTATCTTATGACCAGTACCACAAGCTCTCAGTCACTGTAGCTTTATAACAAGTCTGTTTAAAGCTTTCTTCTTTCTCAAAGTTACTTTGGCTAATGAATGTCCTTTCCATTCCATATAAATTTTATAATCAGCCATTTGTACAGGCATAAGGTGTTAAATGGTCAATTAGGGAAATGAGCCAAATGGAAAGTAGCAAACCTTTATTCACTTACTGCAATAGTACAGGAAAGAAAGAGACAAAGGGGAAAAAAAAGGATTTTTTTCCTTTTCTTCTTTTTAACTTTTATTTTAGGTTTGGGAGTATAAGTGAAGGTGTGTTGCATATATAAACGTATGTCATGGGAGTTTGTCGTACTTGTTATTACATCACACAGGATTAAGCTCAGTACCCAATAGTTATCTTTCCAGCTCCTCTCCCTCCTGCCACTCTCTACTGTCAAGTAGACCCCAATGTCTGCCCAATCTTTCTTTATATTCATAAGTTCTTATCATTTAGGTGTCATTTATAAATGAGAACATTCAATATTTACATTTTTCTTTCTATGTTAGTTTGCTAAGGATAATAGTCTCCAGCTCATCCATGCTTCTGCAAAAGACGTGCTACTATTGTTTTTTTACAGCTGCATAATATTCCATGGTGTATATGTACCACATTTTCTTTATCCAGTGTGGGCAGTTAAGTTGATTCCATGTCTTTGCTATTGTGGATATTGCTGCAATTAACATTCATGTGCATGTGTCTTTATGGGAAAATGCTTTATATTCTTCTCGTTATATACCCAGTAATGGGATTGCTGAGTTAAATGGTAGTTCTGCTTTTATCTCTTTGAGGATTTGCCATACTGCTTTCCACAATGGTTGAACTAATTTACACTCCCACCAACAGTATGTAAGGGTTCCCTTTTCTCTGCAACTTTGCCAGCATCTGTTGTTTCTTGGCTTTTTAATAATTGCCATGCTGCATGGCATGAGATGATATCTCATTGTGGTTTTGATTTGCATTTCTCTAATGATCAGTAATGTTAAGCTTTTTTTTTTTCATGTTTGTTGGCCACATAAATGTCTTCTTTTAGGAAGTATCTGTTCATGTCTTTTGCCCACTTTTTAATGGGGTTGTTTGTTTTTCTGTTGTAAATTTGTCTATGTTCTTTATAGATGCTGGGTATTAGACCTTTGTCAGATGCATAGTTTGCAAAAATTTTCTCCTATCCTGTAGGTTGTCTGCTTACTCTGTTGATAGTTTCTTTTTCTGTGCCCAAACTCTTAAGTTTAATTAGATCCCATTTGTCAAATTTGCTTTTTTTGTGATTGTTTTTTATATCTTTGCCAAATCTTCATCTGTTCCTAGGTCCTGGATGGGATTGCCTATGCTGTCTTCTGGGGATTTTATAGTTTTCTGATTTACACTTAAGTCTTTAATCCATCTCGAGTTAATTTTTGTTTATGGTGTAAGGAAGGAGTCTAGCTTTATTTTTCTGCATATGGATAGCCAATTATCCCAGCACCATTTATTGAATAGGGAGTCTTTTCCCCATTGCTTGTTTTTGTCAGCTTTGTCAAACATCAGATGGTAGTAAATGTGTGGCCTTATTTCTAGGCTTTCTATTATGTTCCATTGGTCTATGTGCCTGTTTTATTTAACTGTACCATGCTGCTGATTGTTTCCCTAATGCTCCATTTTTTCCCAACAGAATGACACTGGACAAGGCTCCATCAGATGACATGAAACCCAGGAGAGGGGAATAGAATCATCTCAGTGCTGAAAAGCCCTATATACAAGGATCCTGTTGTATTATTAATCCAGGAAGAGGGCAGGTGAGGGAGAGGAAGAAGGGCTAGGAGTGGAAAAGTACTGACTAGGAGTGGAGGAAAAAAGTGCCGTAGTCAAGTCTACCATTATGCCTCAACAAGACTTCTTCTGAGGTTCTTGAAAAGGCTTCAGCCAAAGATCCACAACAAGGAGACCTGCA
This sequence comes from Theropithecus gelada, assembly GCF_003255815.1. Classification (NCBI taxonomy): domain Eukaryota; kingdom Metazoa; phylum Chordata; class Mammalia; order Primates; family Cercopithecidae; genus Theropithecus; species Theropithecus gelada. The sequence goes on from NC_037672.1 coordinate 128,566,433, forward strand.
ACAGGAATCTCCTAGGCTAAGAATGTAGACATCCATATGAGCATGGCTGTACTAGTGGATGCCTTAGTGCTTGACTGTAACTCTCTCCAGAAAACTAAAATGCAGTGACTGTGCACCAAGTCTGATGAGGAGGGCAACTTTCCCTATGAAGCCTACTAGTAAAGTCTTTGCAATTGCCTAATTACAAAGATCAAGTTTAAAGAATTGCACATAGGATTCTGCCCCAGAATCAGACTCTTCAACTCCACCATTTGATTCTTCAGGGCCTGAGCCTGAAGCATAGGCTACCTCATAGGAATCAAAACAGTTCGATTTAAGGGGCTATGATTAATTACACTAGTGAATTTGTCTCAGACAACAGTTAATGACCAGAATGATGACTAAACTTTAAGTAGGGTAATCAGATATGCCATGGAAGAATGAATATAGCCATATATTCCAGTCATTATTAAGTCAGAAAAAGATGTTCCAAAGTCCAATAGAATCTATTCTAGAGACTCAAAGACCAATTGATATGCTTTGGCTCTGTGTCCCCACCAAAATCTCATCTTGAATTATATTTCTATACTCTCATGTATTATGGGAGGGATCTGGTGGGAGATAATTGAATCACAGAGGCAGTGCCCCCATACTGTTTTCATCATGAGTGAATAAGTCTCACAAGGTCTGATGATTTTATCAGGAGTTTCTGCTTTTGCATCATCCTATTCTCTTTTTGTAAACAGGCTAATACACCAATCATCTTATGTTTTTACATGATTATTTTTAAAATGTGGCCTGAGGCATTAATCAGTCACAGCACAGCTCTGGCCAGTAAGTTAAAGCTACCCTAAATGCTTTCTAGGATTGATGCTGTGTCATGATGGTCAGGGTACAAACATAAAGTACAATCCCAGTGGGCATACATGGTGCCACTGTAAATAAATAGTTTACACTGTTAGGGCATCCTGATCAGGATATACATTATTTAGTCAGTCAGGTTAATAGCACCCCCATGATGTTTTGCACCATGGGGTTTTTTGTCCACTCAGAAGAATTTAATTTAGTCTTTGCTTTCAAAAGGACTAACTGAGACAGTCAGATGTGAACAGTTTTATTTGTTCATGACATTAGTTTATCAGCCTCAGGAGTGTGAATGAAATCTGGAAGTGTTCGCCGTGGAATATCCAGGAGCTGAGGTCACCCCCTGCTGTCTCATAATCAGCATTACCAGGTGTGATCCTAGTCTTAGCAGTCACTTTGAACTCCATATGTTCACAGCAGTTTGGAAAAGTAGTGCAGGGAGGTGGGGGTGGTGGTGTGTGTGTGTGTGTCTGTGTATGTGTATATGTATCTTTCCCCAGAATGCACAGAAAACTGTCAGAAGCTGATCTGGAAAATAAAGATCGTTAATGTGCTGGCCTGACCCTACCTCTCACCCCATCACACACATCTCCCCAGGTGTCAGCTGGGCTTTGTTTGTTTGTTTGCACACTGCCACTTTGATTCTTCATTCAACAATCAAAAATTCTAACTTTATTAATTTTCTGCTATTCTCACCAGACATTTTATTCAAAAGAGTTACATGCAAGATGTAAAATAAAAGCAGTTTAACACAGATAGTTTTTATACAGTATATCCAGAAAGACACAATATGTTTAAGAATTGGTCAAGACAAAATTCCGATAAATTTAAAATGGGTTTGCATAACCTCTTTCAGTCCTTCCTGTTTAGATTCATTCTGATCTGCTACCAATTTGAGCCTTCATAAAAGGGTGGAAGAGAATGAAAGGTCATGGTAGGGTCAGACATGCAGAATTACATATCAATAATTATAAAAAAATGGTATAACATTGAAAAGGGGGTGGCAGCATGGTCAAATATAAGTAGCAAATGAGAAGTGCCTTTTTTAGGGAATTGCTGCAATGAGACCCCACATTGCTTCCCCACGATGGGCAGCCAGGCTGGTTTTCTTGTTTCCTCCCAATTGTCACTTAAGCCTATCATTTAATTGTAAATTGAAAGGTTAACCATCCCTGCAACTTGGGATTGTTATAGAACATGGGGATTGTATCATAGGATCCATAAGCTCAGTGATATGTAGCTTTGGCTACAAGTACAGGGCTACTAACAGATGCATTGTGCCAAGGAAACATAAACAGAAAACAAATGTGGACTTGCCAGGACTGAATAGTGTGACTTGAGTTAATGGAAAACATCGGAATCCAAAAAAAGTGTTGATTCAGTGGAATCCTGTAGATGGGATGGGAAGCCTGAAGTGATCTATTTGCCAAGAAGTCTCTTGCTCACTGGCTCAAGAGATATATCCCTTCGACCAGGATGTGGCAGGTAGGGCAGTTCTGTTTTGTTGGTGTTGATACGGTTGGGCTAATTGTCCCCTCCAAACTTCTTGTTAAAATACGATTCCCAGTGTTGTAGGTGAGACCTGGTAGGGGGTGTTTAGGTCATTAAAGAGGATTCCTCATGAATGGCTTCGTACACTCCCCACCATAATGAGTTCACATGAGATTTGATTTTGTAAAAAGAGCCTGGCATCTACACCCCTCTTGCTGTCTCACACCATGTGACATACCGGCTTCCCCTTCACCTTCTGCCATGATTGTACGCTTTCTATGGCCCTCACCAGAAGCATATGTTGGCACCATGCTTCCTGAATGCCCTGCAGAACCGTGAGCCATTAAAACCTTTTGGTTTCTGAGAAACAGAAAACGAACAAACAAAACACCCCACAATTTTTCTTTATAAATTACCCAATCTCTGGCATCCTTTCATAATAGTGCAGATAGACTACACAGATTGTCTTCTGATAGAGTAGCAGTTTGTGCCTATACGTTCAAGGTAGGACAGTATCTGAATTTCTATGGGCCATTCTGTTACAGATCCAGAAGACTATCAATTGTACATATGCTTGTTCTGGGAGACTAATTCAGTCTCATGTTCAGCTGATAAGGTTGGGTTTGCTCCCCTTTATCAGCATAGGTTTTGTTGTTGTTCTTTTGAAATAGAGTCTTGCTCTGTCTCCCAGGCTAGAGTGCAGTGGTACGATCTCGGCTCACTGCAACTTCCGCCTCCTGAGTTCAAGCTATTCTCCCGCCTCAGCCTATCGAGTAGCCGGGAGTACAGGCGTCTGCCGCAGCTCCTGTCTTATTTTTGTATTTTTAGTAGAGATGGGATTTCACTATCTTGGTCAGGCTCCCAAAGTGGTGGAATTACAGATGTGAGCCACTGTGCCTGGTCTAGCATAGGGTACTTTGTAGGGATCATCCACATAAGTAACAATGAGTTTATAAGTAGCAGGTCTGATTTTTGCACAAATGTCTTGTTTCCAGAGGGAGCTTTATTTTATATGCTCGTCTAAGGCTTGCCAGTGGCCTGCTCAAATACTCAGACCATGGTGTGACAAAAACCAAGAGTCAAATGAAATATAGCATACTATATTTGTATGTTTAATAATTGGTCAGGACAAAATGGGCCTGGACCATTGATGTGGCCTGAATAGGCATTCCTAGCACATGATGCTCTGCCCATTGTTTATGGGAGACAACAACACTAGGTGCTGATAATCAGGTCTGTGTTTTATTTTGAACAGCATATATTTCTTTTAATGCTTTTCACATGTCTGTTAATTTCAATTGAATGCTATATATTGTGATTTTTGCCTTTCAGGATGCTATATACATTTATATTTCTATTAATGTCTTTTAGCTTTGTTCTATCATACAGATAAGTTACTGGGAAATAATTTCATTTTTAAAGACTTTGAAGATATGTAAGATGAGACAACAGCAGCATTTTGTCTAAGAGTAATTATGGCGTACTATTGAGGCAAAACCCTTTGACTCCTATCACCAATCCCTTTGAATCATCAGGTTTTCTGTACTATCTGGAGAAAGCTGTCACTCTCCTGGCCTGTGTAATCTTTTGGTACTGTTTTCACTAATACTTATTGGTGATTTGTTCCCTAACTTCTGGTAGTTTCTTCACATATATACTTGACAACTCCTGACTCCTTAGGAGGATTTAGGTCCATCTATTTAGGACAAATGGATCGTAAAACTAAATATAAATTGAAAATTTATACAACTTATAAGAGGAAAAATAAGAAAAAAATCTTAAAGACATTTGCTTAAGTAAACGTTGTTCTTTTTCATAAATGATGAAATGAAACCACCCAAAAAGTACATAAAAGGAAAATTTTGGTAAGTTCTACTTCATTAACATAAGAATCTTCTTCTTTTTAAATATACAAGTAATTGAATAAAAATGCAAGCTACAGGCCGGGTATGGTGGCTCAGGCCCATAATCCCAGCACTTTGGGAGGCTGAGGCAGGTGGATCACTGGAGGTCAGGAAATTGAGACCATCCTGGCCAACATGGTGAAAACCCATCTCTACCAAAAATACAAAAATTAGCTGGGCATGGTGGTGCACGCCTATAATCCCAGGTATTTGGGAGGCTGAGGCAGGAGAATTGTTTGAACCTGGGAGGCGGAGGCTGCAGTGAGCCAAGATTGCACCACTGCACTACATCCTGTCAACAGAGCGAGACTCCCTCTCAAAAAAAAAAAAAAAAAAAAAAAAAAAAAAAAAAAAAAAAAAAAAAAACTACAGGCTGGGGGAGAAAAGATGTACAAATAATATAAGTAACAAAGGTTTTGCATTAATAATTCATAAAGAACTTTCCAAACTCATAAATAGAATCCAAACAAAATTAAAAATCAATAGCTAAATGCAAAAAAATTACAGCTACATCATAAGATTATATAAATTTTTGTGTGTAAATATAACCACAGAAACATTTTAAATGTCATTTTAAACATTTTCCATATCATTTTAAATGATGCAGTTAAAACCACAATGAGATACAATTATACAACTGCTACAATAGCTCAGTTAAGAAACATATAACAGTGTTGCAAGTATTGTCAAGGCTACTATGAAACTTGAGCTCATACACTCCTTGTAGGAATGTAACATGGCAACCACTTTAGAAATCACTTTGGCAGACTGTTTAAAAATTACATGCATCTAGCTTATAGCCTAGCTATATCGTTCCTAGGTATGTGCACAAGACAAATAAAAGCGTGTATCCATGCAAGGACTTGTATATGACTGTTTATAACTGATTTCTTGTGATAATCAAAATATGAAAACAAACAAATATCCACACACATGAATGTATGAACAAATTGTAGCATCTCCATACAGTGGAATTCATCTCAGCAATGTACATGAAGAGTATTGTTAGTACCTGTACCCACATTTTTAAGATAACTCTTTAAATCATCATATTGAGTGAAATGCACCATATAAAAGAGTACATATTGAAAAATTCCACTTCTGTAAAGTTGTAAAAAACAAACAAACTAATTTATGATGACAGAAATTTGAGCATATGCATAGGTTCTCACAATTAGGACACGAACATCGTTGGCAAAAGCAGAAGGAGACATCATTTGATTTACACAAATGTTCAACAATCATGTGAAAGAAACAATTGTAAAAATTTCAAGACTATATTTAGATAAACTATTTTTTATTCAAAATAAATTTCTTTATTTCAGAAACAGTGGCATTGCCATTAGATATTAACAAATAAAAGAAAAATGACTACTGTTTATTCCCTGTCATATTTTCTCTGAGTTCTAATTTTATGATTTATGACAACATTTGGGTTTCCTTTGTTTTTCAAATTTTCACTTTATTTGGAGTGGGGTGAATAGGAAGCTGAAATGTTAAAAACAGTTCAAAACAATAGTAAATAATGACACTTATACATTCCAAAGAACATGGAATTATTACTATTCTTAAATGATACACTCTTATAAAAGGTTTTCCTGTTTTCACAGACAAGCCAATATGAGCAATTTATTGTTATGAAATCATGTGTTTGTAACGTTTGAATGCTGAGATTTGTAAATGATATTTCTGTTTACTCCAATAACCTGATATAGATCAAATTTGTCTCCTTCAGAGGTCCTTAAGAAGGACTAGAGAAAGCCTTCAAAACATAAAATCATAATAAATAAATTAGTTGTACTTAGCAGGTTTAAATGTTTTATGTTCCATTTGTAGTCATACATAAAAACATAATACAGAAGACCTTTGACATTTTGTAGGTCTTTTGTATAATACAAAGTCAACTTAATTCCAATCTTTAAAGCACATTGAATTTGAATTTTAACTTTTTATTCATTTTCTTTTGAAAACAAAGTTTAAAAATTTTTTTGAATTCTTTTTGGAATAGGCTAACACAATTTATGCTTTCTGTTCCTGTTTTTCTTAAAGCTCTCCCCACCCCTTAACACAGGCTTCCAAACATTATCTTTCTAAAGATAATTCTAAGAAACATTATGATTGAGTATCTGAAACATAGCAATATTCACCTTACAATGTGATAATATTTTTGTAGGCATAATAAACCATATTTAATTTTAAAACTAAATAGAAAATTAAGAATTATTCAGAAATAAGAATAATCATTATGCAATTGCTATCATTAAGCATGGTAGCAATTAGAATTAGATAGGGGAAAGAATTCAGTCTATGTTGGATAATTGAGGAGGTTAATACTCGTGATTATGGTTGTCAAACTTAAGAGCAGGGTATATTTTTCACAAAGCGTCCTCCGAGGAGTTAAGTACCAGAAGAACTCTAGGCTGATAATTAGAAGTGAATATACCAAGGTGTCAGGTACTCACTCATACCCATTAATCAGGTGTCACATGAGCAGGACAATAAGACTGCATTTATATAGAAATTCATCAGTTGGTTGTTAATTACATCATTGTTTAAAAATACAAAATTACTGCATATTTTCCAGTGGATTACCATTAAAACTTTATGTTCTTTGATATTGAAAGAGCAGTTGTATACTGTATTGGAATTTAATAATTCTTTCTCTGTTATGAGACCACTTAGTTATCTATAGCCATTCTCAAGAGCAGACGTATCCCCAGCCCTGGCTTCAAATTGGGGCTTGTAAACCAAAAATGAAATTCTTAACTTCCCTGATTCCCTAAAGGTCTGATAAGAGACATTTACCATCTACTATCTCTGAAGCCTACTACTTAGAGGCTTCATCTATGTAACAAGAACCTTGGCTTTCACAACCCCGTTTATCCTAAATCTAGCATTTCTTTATGCTGCCTTCAACTATTCAAGCAAAGTTTAACTCTTTCAACCAATTGCCAGTTAGAAAATCTTTGAATCTACCTATGACCTACAAGACCCTACTCTCCACCCTTCAAGGTGTCTCATCTTTCCAGGCAGAACCGATATTATTGCTTTATGTATTTGCCTGTAACTTCTGACTCCCTGAAATGTATAAAACCAAGCTGTAACCCAGCCACCTTGGGCACATGTTCTCAGGACCTCCTGAGGCTGTTTCATGGGTCACACTCATTTTTGGTGCAGAATAAACCTCTTCAAATATTGTAGAGAGTTTGACTTTTCTCATCAACAGGCTTAAAGCTAAACCCCCCATTTCTCATAGGAACCAATTTCTTAAACTCCACTACACAGTTTTATTGCCTGAATTTCTATAGGCCTTCAGTTTTAGCTCTGCTCAGTGTTTTGTTTTATTATTATATTTCTGGTTAACAAATATGACTATCTTGTATCTGAACTTTAATTCTATTTTCTTTTCTCTTGCTTATATCTATTATTCTGTGTATCTGTTGAAGTCAGTGTCATTCAAAGTTGACTCTCTACATTTCTTGATCTAGAAATTGCAAATACTTCTCATCTTCCTGTAAAGAAAAATTTCAGTTCTCAGGGACACATGTACAGTATGTTTTTGTTGAGTGGAACATATTTAGAAGAAGCAGAAAGCAATGCTGCTTAATTTTGAACTTGTGAGGAAAGATCTTAAAGCACACATAACACAACGAAGTATACTACTTTGTTACATAAAGAAAACCACTGATATATTTTATTAAATATATTTTCCTTTGAAAAGAGTTAAAAATTTTATATTTATATGTCTGTAGATATATATATATATGTAGATACAGAGATATAAATACCTGTAGAGACAATAATTATAACATGAATAGATAAGTTAAAATCTGGAAGAAGATTTTTAAATGTATAAATATTTAAAAGGATAGATATTTAAAATACATAAATAATATTTGAAATAAATAAAATAGAAGAACCAATAGAAAATAATGATCAGAATGTTTGATTGTTGACTTTAAGAAGAATAAACTGAAATGGCCAATAAACTGTATAAAAATATTTTCAACTTTTTAATACATTCAAATTAAAAGAAGGTAGCATATCACACCTATCAGATGTCATATACATCAGTGGTGATATTATTATACATGTTGGTCCAGATATGGAGCAAAAAGAACTATGCTATTCTAGTGAAGAGCAAATTTGTCAAATACTTTTCAGGCTTTTCAGTGTCTGACTTGAAGATTATTTTCAAATGCTATATAAATCTAACTTTTGTTCATATTGTAAATGCCTCATAGAAATTCCTGTGTACAATGGAACTTCCATAAAAATATTTATTGGAGTATTGTATGTCATATGAAAATGTTTAAACAATCTAAAATTTCGTGAAGAGTACAATTAAATAAAAGCTTATTTACAGGATGAGATTTTTATAGAAAAAACTGAAACTACATATATCAACACGTATAAATCTCTTAAAAAATCAAAACAAGTATATTACAGAATATTCATACATGTTGACGCTGTTTTATATATATTCATATATGTTGATACCATTTATAAACAATTAAAAACCTGTTCATGGGTGAATATATTCTAAAAGCATGCAAAAGAATGATATATGCTGATTTAATGGTAGTGGTTATCTCTGAAATGGAGTGAGGAGAATATAATCAAGGAGATTATCACAGTGATCTCAAGTCCATATGTAGCATTTTATTTTTCATAAAAACAAGAACAAATATGACACAACATTAAGACTTTTTAAAGTTTGATTATCTGTAAATAACTATTGATTGTATTTACTTGTATGTTTATTTATATACTTTAATGTTCACTATTATTTTAAATTTATAATACATGCAATAATTATAAAGTCATATATTTAGTATTTAAAATACATTTGTCTTGCAGAACCTTGAGTAATCACTAAGTTTAAATTTTTTTTATTATACTTCAATTTCTGGGATACATGTGCAGAACGTGCAGGTTTATTACATAAATATACATGTGCCATGGTGGTTTGCTGTGCCCATCAACCTGTAATCTACATTAAGTGTTTCTCCTAATGCTATTCCTCCCCTAGCCCCCATCCCCTGACAGGCTCCAGTGTGAGATGTTCCACTTCCTGTGCCCATATGTTCTCATTGTTGAACTCCCACTTATAAATGAGAACATGCTGTGTTTGGTTTTCTGTTCCTGTGTTAGTTTGCTAAGAATGATGGTTTCCAGCTTCATCCATGTCCCTGCAAAGGAAATGAACTCATTATTTTTTATGGCTGTATAGTATTCCATTGTGTATATGTGCCACATTTTCTTTATCAAGTCTGTCATTGATGGGCATTTGGGTTGGTTCCAAGTCTTTGTTATTCTGAATAGTGTTGCAATAAACATACATGTGCATGTGTCTTTATAGTAGAATGATTTATAATCCTGCTGGGACAAATGGTATTTCTACTTCGAGATCCTTGAGGAATCGCCATAGTGTCTTCCACAATGATTGAACTAATTTACACTCCCACCAACAGTGTAAAAGCATTCCTATTTCTCCACATCCTCTCTAGCATCTGTTGTTCCCTGACTTTTTATTGATTGCCATTCTAACTGGCATGAGATGGTATCTCATTGTGGTTTTGATTTGCATTTCTCCCAGTGATGATGAGCTTTTTTTCATACCTTTCTTGGCCTCATAAATGTCGTATTTTGAAAATTGTCTATTCATATCCTTTTCCCACGTTTTGATGGGGTTGCTTCTTTTTTTTTTTCTTGTAAATTTGTTTAAGTTCCTTGTAGATTCTGGCTATTAGTCCTTTATCAGATAGATATATTGCAAAAATTTTCTCCCATTCTGTAGGTTGCCTCTTCACTCTGATGACAGTTTCTTTTGCTCTGCAGAAGCTCTTTAGTTTAATTAGATCCCATTTGTCAATGTTGGCTTTTGTTGCAATTGCTTTTGATGTTTTAGTCATGAAGTCTTTGCCCATGCCTATATCCTGAATGGATTTGTTTCAGTTTTCTTCTCAGGTATCTATGGTTTTTGGTCTTATATTTAAGCCTTTAATTCATCTTTAGTTAATTTTTGTATAAGGTGTAAGGAAGGGGTCCAGTTTCAGTTTTCTGCATATGGCTAACCAGTTTTCTTAGCACCATTTATCAAATAGGGAATTCTTTCCTCATTGTTTTTGTCAGGTTTGTCAAAGATCAGATGGTTGTAGATAGGTGGTGTTATTTCTGAGGCCTCTGTTCTATTGCATTGGTCTATATATCTGTTTTGGTACCAGACCCATGCTGTTTTGATTACCATAGCCTGGTCGTATAGTTTGAAGTCAGGTAGCATGATGCCTCCAGCTTTGTTCTTTTTGCTTAGAATTGTCTTGGCTATACAGGCTCTTTTTTGGTTCCATATTAAATTTGAAGTAGTTTTTTTCTAGTTCTATGAAGAAAGTCAATGGTAGCTTAATGGGAATAGCATTGAATCTATCAATTACTTTGGGCAGTATGGCCATTTTCAATGTATTGATTCTTCCGGTCTCTGAGCATGGAATGTTTTTCCATTTGTTTGTGTCCTCTCTTATTTCCTTGAGCAGTGGTTTGTAGCTCTCCTTGAAGAGGTCCTTCACATCCCTTGTAAGTTGTATTCCTAGGTATTTTATTTTCTTTGTGGCAATTGTGAATGGGACTTCATTCATGATTTGGCTCTCTGTTTGTCTATTATTGGTGTATGGGAATGCTTGTGATTTTTGCTCAATGATTTTGTATCCTGAGACTTTGCTGAAGTTGCTTATCAGCTTTAGGAGAGTTTGGGCTGAGACAATGGGGTATTCTAAATATATAATCTTGTCATCTGCAAACAGAGACAATTTGACTTCCTCTCTTCCTATTTAAATAACTTTCTTTCTTTCTCTTGCCTGATTGCCCTGGTCAGAACTTTTAATATTATTTTAAAAAGGAGTGGTGAGAGAGGCCATCCTTGTCTTGTGCTGGTTTTCAAAGGGAATGCTTTCATATTTTGTCCATCCAGTGTGATATTGATATTGACTGTGGATTTGCCATAAATAGCTCTTATCATTTTGAGATGCACTCCATCAATACCTAGTTTATTGAATGTTTTTAGCATGAATGGGTGTTGAATTTTATCAAAGACTTTTTCTGCATCTATTGAGTTAATCATGTGGTTTTTGTCATTGGTTCAGTATACGTTATGGATTACGTATATTGATTTGCATATGTTGAACCAATCTTGCATCCCAGGGATGAAGCCAACTTGATTGTGACGGATAAGCTTTATAATGTGCTGCTGGATTTGGTTTGCCAGTATTTTATTGATAATTTTTGCATCAATGTTCATCAGACATATTGGCCTGAAATTTTCTTTGTTGTGTCACTGCCAGATTTTGGTATCAGGATGATGCTGGCCTCATAAAATGAGTTAGGGAGAAGTCCCTCTTTTTCTATGATTTGAAATAGTTTAAGAAGGAATGGTGCCAGCTATTCGTTGTACCTCTGGTAGAATTCAGCTATGAATCTTTCTGGTACTGGGTTTGTTTTTGGTTGGCAGGCTATTAATTAATGCCTCAATTTCAGAAATTGTTATTGATTTATTCATGGATTCTCCTTCTTCCTGGTTTATTCTTAGGAGAGTGTATGTGTCCAGGAATTTATCCATTTCTTCTAGATTTTCTAATTTATTTGCATAGAGGTGGTTATAATATTCTCTGATGGAAGTTTGTATTTCTGTGGGATCAGTGGTGATATTCCCTTCATAATTTTTTATTTATCTATTTGATTATTCTCTCTTTTTCTCTTTATTTGTTTAGCTAGTGGTCTAGCTTTCTTGCTGATCTTTTCACAAAAAAACATCTCCTGAATTCACTGAGTTTTTGGAAGGGCTTTTTTGTGTCTCTATCTCCTTCAATTCTGCTCTGATCTTAGTTATTTCTTGTCTTCTGCTAGCTTTTGAATTTGTTTATTTTTGCTTCACTAGTTCTTCTAATTGTAATGTTAGGGCGTCAATTTTAGATCTTTCCCACTTTCTCAGGTGGGCATTTAGTGCTATAAATTTTTCTGCAAACACTGCTTTAGCATCTCTAGTACCCGGAGATTCTGGTACATTGTGTTTTTGTTGTCATTAGTTTCAAAAAACTTATTTATTTCTGCCTTAATTTTATTATTTACCCAGTAGTCAATCAGAAGCAGGTTTTCCAGTTTCTGTGTAGTTGTACAGTTTTCAATGAGTTTCTTAATCCTGAGTTCTAGTTTGATTGCACTGTGGTCTGGGGGACTGTTTGTTATGATTTCTGTTCTTTTGCATTTGCTGAGGAGTGTTTTACTTCTAATTATGTGGTCAATTTTACAGTAAGTGCTATGTGATACTGAGAAGATGTATATTCTGTTGATTTAGGAAGGAGAGTTCTGTGGATACCTATTAGGTTTTCTTGGTCCAGAACTGAGTTCAAGTCCTGAATATTCTTATTAATTATCTGTCTCATTGTTCTGTCTAATATTGACAGTGGGGTGTTAAAGTGTCTTACTATTATTTTGTGGGAGTCTAAATCTCTTTGTAGGTCTCTAAGAACTTGTTTTATGTATCTGGATGCTCCTATATTGGGCACATATATATTTAGGATATTTAGCTCTTCTTGTTGCATTGATCCCTTTACTCCTATGTAATGCCCTTCTTTGTCTTTTTTGATCTTTGTTGGTTTAGAGTCTGTTTTATCAGAGAGTAGGATGGCAAACCCAACTTTATTTTTGCTTTTCATTTTCTTGGTAAATACTCCGCCATCCCTTTATTTTGAGGCTATGTGTGTCTTTGCATGTGAGATGAGTCTCCTGAATACAGACCAATGGGTCTTGACTCTATCCAATTTGCTAGTCTGTGTCTTTTAATTGGGGAGTTTAGCCCATTTACATTTAAGGTTAATATTGTTATGTGTTAATTTGATTTTGTCATTATAATGCTAGCTGGTTATTTTGCCCATTAGTTGATGCAGTTTCTTCATAATGTCAATGAACTTTACATTTTGGTATGTTTTTACAGTGGCTGGTACCAGTTTTTCCTTTCCATATTTAGTGCTTCCTTCAGGAGCTCTTGTAAGGCAGGCCTGGTGGTGACAAAATCTCTCAGCATTTGCTGGTCTGTAAAGTACTTTATTTCTCCTTCACTTATGGAGCTTAGTTTGCCTGGATATGAAATTCTGGGTTGAAAATTCTTTTCTGACTTGTAGGATTTCTGCAACAAGTTCAGTTGTTAGTGTGATGGGCTTTCCTTTATGGGTAGCCCAACTTTTTTCTCTGGCTGCCCTTAACATTTTTTCCTTCATTTCAACCTTGATGAATATGACAATTATATGTCTTGGGGTTGCTCTTCTCGAGAACTATTTTTGTCATGTTCTCTGTTTTTCCTGAATTCGAATGTTGGCCTGCCTTGCTAGGTTGGGGAAGTTCCCCTAGATAGTATCCTGCAGAGTCTTTTCCAACATGGTTCCATTCTCCCCATCACTTTCAGGTACACCAATTAAATGTAGGTTTGGTCTTTTCACATGATTCCATATTTCTTGGAGGCTTTGTTCATTCCTTTTCATCCTGTTTTTCTCTAATTTTGTCTTCACGCTTTATTTCATTCAGTTGATCTTCAATCTCTGATATCCTTTATTCCACTTGACTGATTTGACTATTGATACTTGTGTATGCTTCATGAACTTCTTGTGCTGTGTTTTTCAGCTCCATCAGGTTACTTATCTTCTTCTCGAAACTGGTTATTCTAGTTAGCAGTTCCTGAACCTTTTATCAAGGCTCTTAGCTTCCTTGCATTGGATTAGTGGATGTTCCTTTAGCCTGGAGGAGCTGGTTATTACTCAGTTTCTGAAGCCTACTTCTGTTAATTAGTCAAATTCATTCTCTGCCCAGTTTTGTGCCCTTGCTAGCAAGAAGTTGTGATTCTTTGGAGGAGAAGAGGCATTCTGGTTTTTGGAATTTTCAGCATTTTTGCTCTGTTTTTTTTTTTTTTTTCCTCATCTTTGTGGATTTATCTACCTTTGATCTTTGATGCTGATGGTCTTTGGATGGGGTTTTTGCTTGGGTGTCCTTTTTGTTGATATTGATGATATTACTTTCTGTTTCTTAGTTTTCCATCTAATAGTCAGGCTCCTCTTCTGCAGGTCTGCTGGCATTTTGTAGATGTCCACTCCAGATCCTGTTTTCCTAGGTATCACCAGCGTAGGCTGCAGAACAGCAAAGATTGCTGCCTGCTCCTTTCTCTGGAAGCTTTGCCCCAGAGGGGCACCCACCAGATGCCAGCCAGAGCTCTACTGTATGAGGTATCTTTGACCCCTGCTGGGAGGTATCTCCCTGTCAGGAGTCATGGGGATCAGGGACCCACTTGAGGAGGCAGTCTGTCCCTTAGCAGAGCTTGAGCACTGTGCTGGGAGATCTGCTGCTCTCTTCAGAGCTGGCAGGCAAGAATGTTTAAGTCTGGTGAATCTGTGCCAACAGCCACCCCTTCCCTCAGGTGCTCTGTCCCAGGGAGATGAGAGTTTTATCTGTAAGCCCCTGACTGGGACTGCACCTTTCTTTCAGAGATGCCCTGCCCAGAGAAGTGGAATCTAGAGAGGCAGAGGGGGTACAACAGCTTTGCTGTGCTGTGGTGGGTTCCACCTAGTCCAAATTTCCTGGCAGCTTTGTTTACACTGTGATGGGAAAACCACCTACTCAAGCCTCAGTAATGGTGGAGGCCCCAGATCAACCATGGACTGGTGTGCTGTCAGCATGAATTTCAAGCCAGTGGATCTTAGCTTGTTCAGTTCCGTGAGGGTGGGATCCACTGAGCAAGATCACTCAGCTCCCTGGCTTCAGCCCCCTTTCCAGGGCAGTAAACTGTTCTGTCTTGCTGGAATTCCAGGCACCACTAGGGGAAAAAACAAACAAACAAACATGAACAACAACAACAAAAAAAACCTCCTGTAGCTAGTTCAATGTCTGCCCAAACGGCCGCCCAGTTTTGTGCTTGAAACCCAGGGCCCCAGTGATATGTAGGCACCCAAGAGAATCTCCTGGTCTGAGGTTGTGAAAACCATGGGAAAAGCATAGTATTTGGGCCAGATAGCACCATCTATCATGGCTTCTCTTGGTTAGGGGAGGGAGTTCCCTGACCCCTTGAGCTTCCTGGGTGACGCGATGCCCTACCCTACTTCTACTCGCCCTCTGTAGGCTGCACCCACTGTCTAACCGGTCCCAATGGGATGAATCGGTTATCTCAGCTGGAAATGCAAAAATCACCCACCTTCTGCATTGATCTCGCTGGGAGCTGCAGATCAGAGCAGTTTCCATTTGGTCATCTTGCCCAGGCGCCAAGTTTCTGTTTTTGAAGTACTGAGAATGTTAGTCAGCAACATATAACAATTAATTAAAATTCCATAATAGAAAGAAAAAAGCTTGAAATCTGATTGCTCTGTCATCAAATACTAACTCTACATTTAACTTATTTAGGACATTCATGACATGAACATTCATAAGGATGCCCATTTATAAGTAAGCCACTTTAAAAAATTTATTTGTATTTTTATTTTTCCGAGACAGAGTCTAGCTCCCTCACCCAGATTACAGTGTGGTTGGCGTGATTATGACTCACTACAGCCTTAATCACAGGGGCTTAAGTGATCCTCCCACCTCAGTCCCCCCACCCCAAGTGGGTGGAAATGCAGGCAAGCACCACCATGCTCAGCCAATTTTTCAATTTTCGGTGGAGACAGGATCTTACTCTGTTGCCAAGGTTGGTCATGAACTCTTGGCTTCAAGCAATGCTCCCTCTTTGGCCTCTCACAGTGCTGCTATTACAGATGTAAACTACCAGGCCAGTCAGATTTTTAGACTAAGCTCTTTTTGTGTTGTTTTGTTTTAGGGGTAGATAGAGTCTTGCTCTGTTGCTCAGGTTGGAGTGCAGTGGCCCAATCTTACCTCACTGCAACCTCGAACTCCTGGGCTCAAGTGATCCTCCTAACTTAGCCTCCTGAGTAGCTGGGACTACAGGCATGTGTCATTATGTCAGAATAAAGGCACATTAAAAAAAAAAGTCTTCAGTAGAGCCCCCATAATGCTAATAAAACAAGGATGAGAAGATAACAGAATATTGTCAATGAAAGATCAGAGATTTCAGGATTAAGATGTTTGTCTATGCAAGATCTTTATATCAGGGATGGATGCATGTTTTGGGTCATTTCTTAACAGTCTCATTCATTTAAAAATATATACTAAGTGCTATTATACCTTTATGGACTTTGGCAGGCAAGATATATTGGAGAAATATTATTCTTTATTTATAATGTAGGATTAATCTATCATATGTGATACAAGTAAAATTAACAAAGCAACAATAAAGTGATAGAGAAAACATTTGTTTTAATAGTCAATGAGCTAGTTGAATTAGGGATCTTGATTCTCTATACCAGCCCTGATCGTTTCACAGAACATAAGTGAGAAGGAATTAGCATTACAGTTTTTAAGACATTGTATTTTTGTGACTTTTCTTTTTTTTAATTTATTATCATTATTATTATTATACTTTAAGTTCTAGGGTACATGTGCATAACGTGCAGGTTTATTACATATGTATACTTGTGCCATGTTGGTGTGCTGCACCTATCAACTCGTCAGCACCCATCAACTCGTCATTTACATCAGGTATAACTCCCAATGCAATCCCTCCCCCTTCCCCCCTCCCCATGATAGGCCCCGGTGTGTGATGTTCCCCTTCCCGAGTCCAAGTGATCTCATTGTTCAGTTCCCACCTATGAATGAGAACATGCGGTGTTTGGTTTTCTGTTCTTGTGATAGTTTGCTAAGAATGATGGTTTCCAGCTGTATCCATGTCCGTATGTTAACCTCAATTCTACCTAATGAAATATTTGGATTCATGCAGTGAAATGCTATCATGAAATAGCCCAAAAAAGGCATTTTTTTTAATCAGTTGAAAAAGAAACAGTAAATACAAAGATGCTATAAATTAGAAAGCTGTAACTTTTAGTAGTCTACGATAATATTTGACAATATTATCGCCTACTTTACTTTGAAAAGCATACCACATGCAAACTGAGCTTAAGTTTGGGGCGCTGTTGAAGGTCAGAATTTTGGCATATAAGGCCACCTCCTGTTTCTTTTAATAAAGCCTAATTGAATTCCTCATTAACCAGCTGAAATGAATGTGAGTTTATTTCTGCCAAGAAAACATTTTTCTTTCTAGTTCTCCACATCTAAATTATCTGATGATCTATTCATTTGAGTCTTCATAAGATTAAAAAAGCTAATTATTTCTGTATTTCAAACTGAATATCTTCCATGATGTGGCTTTAAAAATTAAACCTCATCAAAAGATCAGCCAATGGATGCAAAACTTTCTCAAAAATGTCAGAATAAATGCTTTCTGTTAGACACTATGGAACGCTTCAGAGAATAAGATCAGATTAACAATCTCATTTATAACTAAAGTTCTTTAAAGAAAAGTTCTCAGTATAGCCTCCATTAAACTGATAGAAGAAAGATGAGATCACAGAATGCTATAAATATAAGATCAGAATTTTTGAAATTAAGATATATATCTACACGTGGTCTTTGGCTATGTCAGAGGTGAATACAAGTTTTGCGGGGAGTCAAATGTATGCAGTACATAGCTAATAGGCCATTGAAAAGAATAATACAAAATTATGAATACAAAATTAGGTTCAGAGTCTTAGATGGAGCCCATGGAAGTGAGGGATCTTGACACTTAAACTTCATGGTAAGCTTCATGGTAAAGTTTTTCCTTAAAACAGTTAATTTTGCATGGAGTTGGCTATAAGTAAATAAGTAAACAGTGCATCTCAAATAATTATTAACCATAGGCCACAACAACCTGTGATAGTGTGAAAATAAAGCCAAAATCTGTACGGCTAAAGGACACTTTGAAGTACTTCAGAGGATAATGGATAAAGAGTACATTAAAATTTCCCACTATAACTGTAGACTTGCTTCCTTTTTGCCATTACTTACTCTAATTTTTTATTTATATATTGTAAGATTACCATATTAGGGCCATGCAAATTTATATTTTTACCTTTTAATTGCATTAGCTTTTTGCTTCATGATAATGTTATTTTTATACATGTTCTCTTTTAAGTATTGCTTTGTCTTTGTCTCTTCTTATTCTGGGATTCTAATTACACATTTCTTAAAGCCCCTCATTGTATCCTCATGTCTTTTACAGTCTCTTTTACATATTTTTTTTTTGTTTCTTTACATTTTATTTTACATAATCTCTTCTTTCTCTAGTGAACTAATTATTCAGATGTATTGGAATCTTTAGTAAGTTAATTTACTAAATTTTTTATTTTTTTCAATATTGTGTTGTTGTTTTGGAGATAGTTTTTGTTTAGTTCTTTGCTTGTACTTTCTACTTTTTTGCCAAATTTGTATATTTTGGGAAACATACAAGTATACTTATTTTAACAACCGATTCTAATAACTTCATGTCTGAATTTCTTGTGTCTCTGATTCTATTTTTTTCTTAAATTTCAATCATCTGATGTTGACTCCTTGTGGTTGTATTTATTTTTACTTGTATGCTGAAACTTATATACAATTAATTGTAGAAATAATGTCAGACTTTTAATGAAAGTGTTTTCTTTATGCCATGAGTTGTGTTTGTTGCTGCCTGCAGTCCCTGATTGGGCTGGTCTATATTCAACTTACCTTTCTTACTCAACGTAGCCCTCTATATCCAATCAAAAGTATTTTACCCTCTGATTCTGTCCCCTGAACATAGATATTTCAAACCACCCTTCCTGCTGACAAAGACTAAAAACGGTGGAAAATAACTAGAAAACATCAAGACAGCTATTGAGGGAATGAATAATAATGTGATCAGTATTTAGAATTAAGAAAACACATTTAAAAAGACAATGAAGTGTTTTTATGGAGTTTGGGCCAGTTTTCTCTTAGGATTCGATTCTACATGGCACGGCAAAACTGAGGAGCTGAATAGTATTTTTATGATTTACTCATAATTTAAAATATTTTAATTTAACTCCGTATTACAGTGTGAGCAAGTAAAGAAACATAATCCATTTTAAGAATAAGTCTGCAGGTGGCAATTTTATAGCCTTTTCCTAACACATAAAGACAGGAAACAACAGTAACCATATTAAGACCATATGTCAGCAAGAAGGACATGAGCTCATAATTATGAGGCCACTTTCATATGAAATCTTAACATCCAAATTGTCATTCTGGTATTTATCCTTGAAGTAGACAGACCACTGTCTAACATACACTCTTTTACAAACACAAGGGCAAAGAAGTAGCACGCATATTCCAATTTGTTGTTTTTTTATTCAAGATGTCTCAGATAAGATAGTGAGAATGATTTGCTGCATTAAATTATTCTGCTTTTGCTCTTTGGTATGTGTGTTTTAGCACTGAATCCTGGCAATAGTGATTACAAAGGAACTTTATTCTGTTTGAAAAATGTTTATTAAACTGTTGATTTTTATTACAGTAAATCTGCTTTTTTGATCTCAAGCTATTAAGCTCTGATTTATCTTTCACCCTTTAAGCAATAACACTTATTTGAAACATCATTTTACTCCTTAGAGCTGAAATTAACTTTTATACCACAAATGATGGTGATTTTTAAAAATTTTAGTGAAATTTTATTTCTAAGTGTACTTGATAGTAAACCACTCACATTAAACACTTAATGTCAGACAACATGTCTGCATAAACAAGCAGGTGAATACATGTTCCTTCTTTAACTGAGCTATATAAAGATAATGTGTCCTAATCATGGTACAAATATGTCACTGAACAATCAAAACCCTTTGGTATGTAGTTGACTTTAGGTATATATACAAGCATTTGCCTTCTAGTTCTGGACATGTGATAATGAAACGGGAAATGTTCCCTTGTCCGTCTAGCAGAGCATGCAGTGGGGCTGTGGCTCCCTTCTTCAGTGCCCCGATGCTCACACCTCTAGGCAGAGCATACATATGGGCAGACTGTGGGGCTCCGACTCCATAGCATCGGCTAGGGATGAATGTTTACAACTGTAGCGCCAGTGGTCATGTGTTACAGTGTCTTCCTTCAGTTTAGCCGTCCGTAAGTGGCTTGTGTTAGTTTAGTTAGACTCCCTTACTTATATCGCAAGGATAGAGGACTTTCTGTATCCCAGGGTTTCTTGCCTTGGTGTACCAAAGAATCGGATCACACATGGGCTTGGAGAATGAGTGCAAGGTTCTACTGAGTGGTGGTAGCTCTCAGCAGATGGATGGAGAGTCAAGCCAGAAGAGGGATGGAGTGGAAGGTGGTTTTCCCCTGGAGTTGGGCTGCCCAGCAGCTGAGCTCTCCTCACACTACCCTGACCAACAACTCTGTGTCATTATTCCCGTCAGCCTGCCAGCATCTGCTGGTGTCTCGGTGTGTTCTTCCAGCATGCTCCTCTCAACATCCAGCTGCTCGTGTGTTCCTCTGCTGGTGTGTTCCTCTCGACGTCCAGCCACTTGTGTCTCTGTCTGCTAGAGTCTAAGGGTTTTTATAGGCACAGAATGGGGGTGTGACAGGCCAGGGTGGTCTTAGAAAATGCAACATTTGGGCACAAAAACAGGAGAGCCTGTCCTCACCTTGGTATGTGGGCACAGGCCCCAGGGTGGAGACCTCTCCAGGCACCCCACTCTTCTCCCAGCACTTCCCTACCCCTTCTAGTATCAGTAATATTGTTCCTTCCCACCCCCAAGAAGTTGGGTATTGCCATGTGGTGTTTATAGATGCTGAAGAATTTGATGGAATGGCTACCGTCATTTCAGAGCAAAAACTTTCAAGGACATTACACTATGTGTTATAATGCTTTGCCCACCAAAATGATAGTATTAGGATGCATGGGGATGGCTTGCATCAGCCTGGATCTTTGAAGGACAATCACAGGCATTCTCCCCAAATCCATTGCAGACATATCACATGGATAAGAAATAAACACTACTTATTTTAAGGCAGATATTTTAGAATTGTCATAACTGCAACAAATCTTGTCTATTTTGAATTATGTACTACCAAAGGCTTCCCATCTTCCACATCTAAAAGCATGTAGCTATAGATCTAGTTTATTTGGGAACTATAATTATATTCTTCAATGGCTTTCTTTCATCTGACCACAATTTTTTTTAAAGATGCATGAACACACAAAAGTCATATTTATGTATTTTAATCCAGCCTGAACAGTAATATTAATAGAATTTACTATAATGAAGACCATTGAAAAAGCAAAATAACAGTAGGTGAACAAGAGTTACTTTTGAATCGGAGAAAATGAAAGTTAGGTATGATTTTAGAATTATATATTTATAATAGCTTAAAGCTCAGACATACCACAGATATCAGCTTTTTTTCCCTCTTAACTTCTTTATTTTGTAAATTGACACATTGGATCCATTGACTTTACTAAAGACAAATCAGCAGTGGGAGAGCTAGATCTAGAACTCTGTTTTCAGTATTGCCAATCCAGTGCCCTCTTCAGACAAAAAAGTGAAAGTCAGTTTAACTGCTTCTAACGTTTAACTGCTTGGTTTATTAGTGGGCCTTCATTTACTCAAAATATATGAGTAGATAAAAGAGAACTGAAATCATTTTCTATAACTTTCTCACATTAGTTCCAAGTCATTCTAAATGACAAATGTTTTATGTGAGTAAAAAAGTAACTCCTGTCCAAATTTTACACCCGATGGAGGCCGAACAAAACCATTAACACCTAAAACATACATAAATAATGGATAAATTGTGAAGAGAGAAGCGTAGGTGAGCTCAAGAGCAAGAACATAATCTGCCATAAACAAAGAGGTATCCCAAAGGCAAAGTAAGAAATAGGGGCTAAATATCAAGATTGCAAGTCTCAAGACCCATAGATGGTTGAGTAGCAGGATGTTATTCTCTACATAAAGCAAAGAAAACTGTCAGGATAAAGCCCTCTCTCATTCATAAATTAGGATTAGAAAAATTCTACTCATCATCCTAGAGATATATTCTAGAAATTGGTTGCCCATTCTGGATGTAAATGGAATAACACACAAGGTTTATGAAGCCTTAGACACTAGTCTGCATGAGGATGGTAACAAAATTTGCTGTGTGCATGTATACTGAGACTCCAGGTTAAGGAACAGACCCCAAAATTGGTCTTGAACCAATAAATGCAGAGTACAGACTGAGATAAATGGGAAATTACCCCACAATATTTTATTTATAAACAAGATAACGTGAATGATTTTTATGTCTGTTACCAAAGCACCAGGGGTTCGGTGTAGGTCCTTCTGCTTGCCACACAGAAAGCCAATCACTAAGACAATGAGTATTCCCAGGAAAGAAGGTTTTAATCTGGTGCTGCAGCCAAGGAGATCAGTCTCAAATTCATCTCTCTGACTCACTTAAGTTAAGAGTTTTTACAGCAAGGAAAGAATGTGACCGTGTGAGGAAACAGGAACTAGGGAAGGGCAAGGAAGAAGTGTTGGTTAACAACAAGCAGGTGGTCAGTTAGGAAAATATGAATTGGGAGGAGTAAGGAAGCAATCATGACAAATGAGAAGCCTAGCATCTCATTGTCTGGGTGCTGTGATATAGTGAGTTTTATTTCTTTAATACTTTTCAAAAGGTTGAGGGTCTTCTGATAAAGGAACTCAGATAAAACCAATGGAAGTTTCAAGCCTTAAGATCAGAAGGATTAATTTCTATGTTTATAAAAAAAAAAAGTCAATGGGACTATTGGGTTGGCTTCAGATCTTGCTGATGTTCTGTTAAACACACACACAGACATTCATACACATACATACATACAGATATGAGTACATCCTCTAACATTCCATTTATTCAGTGGATAAAAGAAGCAGCACAATTGTTCTAGAGTATATGAAAATAATATTAAAAAATACAGAGGGCATTATAAAACTAGGTTAAGCTTTTTTAAAGACTAGAGCAAATAAAATGCAAAAAATAAATCATTAATAGATAATAATGACAATAAAAGATGATTAATAGATAATATCATTAATAAATAATAAAGAAAACTATTTACAAATCATCTAGTTAGAAAATTAAAAGAAATGTGTGAAAATTAAAATAAATAATCATTAAAATAAAGTCAACATTTAATAAATAGTTTAAAATAGACTAGTAATACATAAAAAGAAAAGTAAGGATTTGAAAATTATGTCTAAGTCTGAGGAATCTGTGTCCTAACCAAAAAACCACGTGTGATTTTTCAGGCTGAATTATGGTTAATTACAAAGGCTTGATGCACAGTCAACACTGACAGTCTCAGAGGGGAGTTGCAGTCAAAGACTCAGGCTTCTCTTGCAAGCCATGCTCTTACACACATTTACGTTCCTAGCCAGGCACCTTTATCTCTAGGTCTCTTTACCTGAAGCTTTGCCACCACTGATAAGACCTTTTTATGGAAGAGGAAGAGTAGAACTTTTAAGACACTGTTTCCCAATCTTACATAGTAGTCAGAGCTTTCTACTCCTAGCCCTTCCTCCCATTTTTCTTGCCCTAATTCCCCTCTCCACCCTATAACCCACAGAACTGCAGGATCCTTTTCTTCAAGGTTCTCTTGGCAGTGAGATGAGCCTCACATATGTGTTGGAGAGTCAAGTGAAACTTGACTTTCACTTGACCCTCCACTGGTATGCTGTTCTGTGGGGGAAAAATAAAACAAGGAAGAGTCTACATTTTCTTTGGTTTAGCCTCTTGCTTATACTATTACAATAAGTAATTAGAAACTTTACCATTACTTCCATTTTTATTCTGCTAATCTGACACCTGGCAGCTCAGCTATCCCCCTCCAGGTGGTTCAACTCCTGTCAAAGTCAATAGGACAAGGTTCTACATAATCATGTATTAAAATGACAAATACAAAAAAAGTTAAGAGATGTGAAAGGTGAGATCAGAAAACTACATCTAATGAGTCTTACGAGGTAAGACTAGAGTGATAAGTAACAACGTATACTAGTTATTTAAAAAGGCAGATATATCACTGGCAAAACTGGACAGATTTTAAAGAGCAAAGAAGAAATAAATGATGAAAATTTAAGAAAGGACAGCAGTAGATTATTTATAGTATTAAAAGATTTTCAAAGCTAAGAATAATTAAGACTAAGAATAATTTTATGCTAGTAATTTTGACAATATAGATGAAAGAGATAGAGAATATCTAAGTTACTTGTAATAACCCAAATGATAGAAATAGATAAATGGCCTAAGCAAAATTTTAAGATGGCCCCACACTCATTGATGTGGAAGTCCTCAAGGGAGTCTTTTTAAGGAATATTTAGAGTATAGAGATGAAATAAGTCATAGAAACTTAAAGCTGCTGCAGCTTCTCCTGTTAATCTTGAAGAAGCAAACTGCCTTGTAAAGAGATGCAGAATTCTGTGGGCAGCTTCTGAAGGATGAGGATAGTTCTCGGTTGACAACCAGTCAAAAAATTGTAACCTCAGTCCTACAACCTCAAGAAACTAAATTTTACTAACAGCTTTAATGAGGTTGAAAGAAGACTCCAAGCCTCTGGAGATGCTACTGTTCTGGCCAACACTTGATTTTAGGCTGGTGAGTGACCCAGCTAACCCCTACCTGAATTCTTGACTCACAGAAATGAAAGTTAAAAACTGGGAGATACAACGAGAAAAGAAAACTTCAGGCGGCCGGGCGCGGTGGCTCAAGCCTGTAATCCCAGCACTTTGGGAGGCCGAGACGGGCGGATCACGAGGTCAGGAGATCGAGACCATCCTGGCGAACACGGTGAAACCCCGTCTCTACTAAAAAATACAAAAAAACTAGCCGGGCGAGGTGGCGGGCGCCTGTAGTCCCAGCTACTCCGGAGGCTGAGGCAGGAGAATGGCGGGAACCCGGGAGGCAGAGCTTGCAGTGAGCTGAGATCCGGCCACAGCACTCCAGCCTGGGTGACAGAGCAAGACTCCGTCTCAAAAAAAAAAAAAGAAAACTTCAGGCAAACATGCTTGATGAACATCAATGCAAAAATCCTCCATAAAATACTGGCAAACTGAATCCAGAAGCACATCAAAAAGCTTATCCACCACAATCAAGTAGGCTTCATCCCCAGGATATAAGGTTGGTTCAACATATGCTAATCAATAAATGTGATTCATCACATAAATATAACTAAAGAGAAAGTATTACATGATTATCTCAATAGGTACATAAAAGGCCTTAAATGAAATTCAACATCCTTTCATTTTAAAAATTCTGAATAAAATAGGTATTGAAGAAACATACCTCAAATAATAAGAGTTATATATGACAAACCCACAGCCAATATCATGCTGAATGGGTAAAAGCTGGAAGCATTCCCCTTGACAACTGGCAAAAAAAAAAAGAATGATCTTTCTCACTACTCCTATTCAACATAGTATTGGAAGTTCTGGCAATAGAAAGAAATGAAGAAAATCCAAACAGGAAGAGAGGAAGTCAAACTATATTTGTTTGCAGATGGCATAATCCTATATCTAGAAGATCACCACATATTCTCAGCCTAAAAGCTTCGTAAACTGATAAACAACTTCAGGAAAGTTTCAGAATACAAAATCAATGTGCAAAAGTCACTAGTATTTCTATACACCAACTAAAGTCAAGCTGAGAGCCAAACCAGGAAGAAACCCATTCACGATTACCACAAAAGGAATGAAATACCTAGGAATACAGCTAACTAGGTAGGTAAAAGTTCTCCCCAAGAAGAGTATCAAACCATTGCTCAAAGAAAGCAGAGATGACAAAAACAAACAAAAAAATCCATGCTCACAGATAGGAAGAATCAATATCGTGAAAATGGCCAACTGCAATAAGTACTGTATAGATTCAGTGCTATTTCTATTGGACTACCATTGACATTCTTCACAAGACTAGAGAAAACTATTTTAAAATCCATGTGGAACCAAAAGAGAACCTGAATAGCCAAGACAATCCTAAGCAAAAAACAAAACAAAACAAAACAAAAAAACAAAACAAAGCTGGAGGCATTATGCTACCTGACTTCAAACTATACTACAAGGGTATGGTAACCAAAACAGCATGGTACTAGTACAAGAACAGACACATAGACCAATGGAACATAATAAAGAACCCAGAAATATGAAAACACACATACAGCCCTCTGATCTTTGATAAACCTGAGAAAAACAAGCAATGGAGAAAGAATTCCCAATTCAATAAATGGTGCTGTGATAACTGGCTAGACATATGCAGAAGATTAAAACAGGATTCCTTCTTTACAATATATACAAAAATTAACTCAAGTTAATTTAATCAAGATGGATTAAAGACTTAAATGTAAAAGCCAAAATTATGAAAACCCTGGAAGACAACCTAGGTGTTAAGCCTAGTACTCATTAGTTGTTTTTCCTGATCCTCTCCCTCCTCTGACCCTTTACCCTTTCATAGGCCCCAGTGTGTATTCCCATCTATGTGTCCATGTGTTCTCACATTTAGCTCTCATTTATAAGTGAGAACATGTGGGATTTTGGTATTCTATTCCTGTCTTAGTTTGTTAAAAATAATGGCCTACAGCTCCATCCATGTTCCTGCAAAGTAAATGATCTGATTCTTTCTATTGGCTGCATAGTATTCCACGGTATATACATACAACATTTTCTTTATGCAGTCTACCATTGATGGGCATTAAGTTGATCCATTTTCTTTGCTATGGTGAATAGTGTTGCAACAAACATACACATGCATGCATCTTTATAGTAGAATGATTTATATTCCCTTGGGTCTACACCCATTAATGGGGTTTCTGGGTCAAATAAATATTTCTGTCTTTATGTCTTTGAAGTATTCCTCTCTGGCGTAAAGGTTTGTCTGTCTTTATGTATCTGAGGAATCACCACTCTGTCTTTCATAACAATTAAAATAATTTACTCCCAAAAGCAGTTTATAAACGTTCCTTTTTCTCCACAATCTTGCCAGCCTCTGTTTTGTTGTTGCTGTTGCTGCTGTTTTACTTTTTAGTAGCCATTCTGACTGGTGTAAGATGGTATCTTATTAATGTTTTGATTTGCATTTCTCTAATCACCAGTGATGTTGAACTTGTTTTCATTTCACAAAAGTGTCTAAATATCTGCTGATTTTTTGAAACAGAGTCTCACTTTGTTGCCTAAGCTAGAGTGCAGTGTCATGATCAAGGCTCACTAAAGCCTCAACATCCTGATCCAAAGTGTTCCTCCCACCTCAGCCTCCCAAGTAGCTGGGACCACAGGTCTGTAGCATCACAATGAGCTAATTTTTATTTTTATTTTTATAGAGTCCTAGAGTAGTCTCCCTATATTGCTTAGGCTGGTCTCTAACTTCTGGGCTTAAATGAAACCCCCACCTCAGCCTCACAAAGTGTTGGGGTTAAAGACATGAACCGCATCTGGTCCCCTTATCTTAACTAATAGGAATGACTGCCTCTTTTTTAACAATCACTAGTTTATTCTTGGCCTAGTCTTTCCTTCATTATAAGTAAGATGAATTAAAATGATCGTAGAATGACCCTTGCCTCTTGATAGCATCCAATCTAGAGCAAAGCCCTGCTACCCAAAGTCCATTTCAATCTGAATCATCCAAAGTCCAAAAATTTAATAATTCTTTTGTAACATCTTCTTACTAAAATGCCCCACATTTCCCCCTGGTGTGTGTCTCACCTACTCACAATGTGTAATAATCCAACTTGGTCAAGTACAAGTGTGCTCCCAGGGGTCTTTACCTGGAAAGCAGTGGCAAATACCTCCACTCTTTGACTTCTCTAGTTCCAATAGCCTGTTGCTTCAAGTCACTCAGTCAGAAACTCCCATTGTTATATTCTATGCTTTGTGATTGTCAGTAGCTCTAGCACTATTAAAAAAATCTCAATTTCAAGCATCCCACTTTAATCAACACTTACCTTTTTCAAACACTTTCTAATTCATCTCTTTTTAGTGCCTACATTCCAAAAATATTTTTGCTTCCTAAAAGTCTGTAATTAATTTATTTGACCCATTTTTTTTCTATCTCATTAGCCATTTCTGTACTGATCTTTTCTAGATATTATTCATGCTTGGTCCATTTTGTATTCTCATTGTCCTTGACCACTTACACATTTATACACAGTCCTTGCTCCAATTTTTCCATTAAACATATTTCATATAACTGCAACCTTGATAGAAACTAAATTCTCTATCTGTTCTATTCCTTTCCCCGAGCAGCAGAATGTGCACATACATGAAAGATAACTGATCCATCCATCCATATAAAAAATAACTTTTCTGACTTAAATAGGTAGCTACAAAATTTGTGTTTCATACTTTCTTAACTCTCCCCCAAAAATATTTCACATGTCTTTGTCTCTTTTGAACATCCCATACATATTCTATCTTCCTACCTCAGCAGATAATTTCCTTCTATTCTGCAAGGGACTGAATATTTATACCCACCCTCCACCATAGCTCCTACCAAATTTAGATGTTGAAATTGTAACCTCCCAATGTGATAGAATTACAACATGGTGCCTTTAAAGGATAATTAGGTCATGAAGGTAAAGCCCTCATTAATGAGATTAGTGCCCTTATAAAAGGAATGCACTTTCTTTTTGCCAGGTGAGAATACAATCCTGTTGTGCAATCCCAAAGAGGGCTCTCACTGGAATTGAACCAGGCTGGCACCCTGGTCATGGGACTTACAGCCTCCAGAACCGTGAGAAATACATTTTTGTTGTTTAAAAGTAACTCAGACTTTGGCAGTTAGAGCAACCTGAACTGGTGAAGCACTATTTCAATGAGATAATTTGAAGTATTTAGAAGAGTCTAATTTTCCAGCCATCAGATTTAGCAATGCAACTGTACCTTTACCAACATACTCTAAAATCCATTCTGATGTCACAAGTTTTTATTTTATTCAAGGCCCCTTCTTTAGAGCTGTATCCTGGATCTTTTTTTTTTTTTTTTTTTTTTTTATCTTTTCTCATATACTTTTTTCCTGCAATTACCTCTTCTCCTTCTGTTATAATTAATTGTCTTCTTTTTATTTACTCATCCCACCAGGTTAAATACATGTTGTAATATCTTTCATCTTAAAAAAAAAATTCTCTGATCCCACGTGCCATTATTTATCAATGTCAGTTCCTCTTTATAGCAAGTATGCTTGAAATGTTGTTTTATTTGCTGTTTCAATATTTTACTTCTAACTCTCCATTAAAATATATTTTATTATGAAATATGTTATATAATCAAAATGACAATACATACAATATTTCCAGAAATTGAAGATGATATTAATTGTAGGATGTATCACCGTTTTATCTATCAATAAGAGAGCATTAACAGTAGCGGGTACAACTATAATATAATAACAATATTGATTGGCAGATACATAGCAATGGTGGTAATGTGAAAAATGAACATTTTAGAAATGCAGTACCATATTATCTTTATTAAGATAGTAGAATAATTCAGCAAATAATATTCTTGTGCACATATAATAAAAAGAAGGACTGTGGTTTAGGGTTGTACTGTTGACGGCTTTCAAGCCCCTACCGCTCCTCTTTTCTTTATGCTTCACATTTGGGCAATCTGTGGTGGAAGG
The DNA here is from genome assembly GCF_003255815.1 of Theropithecus gelada. Taxonomy (NCBI): domain Eukaryota; kingdom Metazoa; phylum Chordata; class Mammalia; order Primates; family Cercopithecidae; genus Theropithecus; species Theropithecus gelada. The sequence continues at coordinate 128,596,237 of NC_037672.1, forward strand.
TGGCACAGGCTTTTAATTCTGATCAAACTAAGTGAAACTCAGCTGTAGGGGGCAGGCTCCACTATGGTATTCTGGTCATTTTCCACATATCAAAATAGGCCATATAGGCACAGGCTTGACCCACACCTGGTCTGAATTTTCGCTGGAGTATGGTGTGATCTGATTGCCTGGAAGATGAGCAGGATCCTTGTAAGAAGCTGTTTTGAGGTAATCTGCCACTAGCCTGTTTGTCTTACTGGGGAAGCTGGGGGAAGGCAGTGTTTCTAAACCTATCAGTTTCTGAGGTAAGGGAATATCGGCCTTGCTTTCCCCTCAGAGTGGAGCTATACAATTTAGACTCCTCAGCAATGAATTATTCTACTACTCATGTTGTGGTAATTAAGCACTTTTGTTGTGATGCCAGCCTTCTTGGTTTATGGCACCAGGATCACAGAGTTCCATCATTCTTTCCCTTATTCTTTTTTTGCTATTTATGCACATAATAAACTATGCTAATGTAGACATTACTGAGGGAATGAGTCAGTCCTTGGCTTTTCCAGTCTTTTGCATCTGTAAGCTTGACACCAGCCTCATCAGCTCCACCTTCCAACCAACATAAAAGCCCAATACCACCTGCATCCTCTTGCTTTTCTTTCACTTTAGACTTAACGTGGGACCTTCTACTTCTGTCAAAGACAAAATTAAAACAAATTTAGATTAAAGATCTCAATCAGCATTATTGTAAATTGGGCAACACTCCATTCTGTGAAGTAAAACAAGTGTTCCAATGAGCTGTGTAGAGAGGGGTGCTTTTACAGGAAAAAAAGTTTAAATTTAAAAAAAAAAAAAGCCAAAGAAAGCAGAAACAAAGATCAAAGTGCAGATTGGTCATTTTGAAAGTTGTTTTCCCTGGAAGGTGGGGTCAGGGACACAGAATAATAGAAGAATAACTGGTTACCATCAGGTTACTTCAGGTTTTATTTTGTTGTAAGCATTAAAATGGAGGAAATTTTGTTACCATGCCAATTGAAACTGGCCCGCTTGAGAAACTAGACAGTTTTCTCTCTCGCCTGGTCTCCCAGAAGGCCAGGTAACAACTCAGTTTCGGTTTGGTGATGGGGAGCCTCAGCATGACTGACTGTATTTTGATTTTTAGTATAGTCTACTGCGGCTTAGTGGAGTAGCTTAGTCTGCGACAATGGCAATTGTCCTGTAATTTTTATTTGACTCCTCGTATCCATCAATACTCATGTATCATTCATCTTAAGATTCATAAATTTCCAGACAGTAGGATATGCCGGGATATCCTAGCAGGGGATGTTAGGGCCTCAAATAACACAACAGGTATACTTCTGTAAAGCATGATTGTTATTTTAAAAAGTATAGCTGGGAGCTGTGATTATGCCACTACACTACAGCCTGCATAACAGAGTGAGGACTAGTCTCAAAAAAAAAAAAAAAAAAAAAAGGTAAAGAAAAGAAATAGAACTGGGAATGTTATTGTTTGGTCACAGTGAACGGTTGTTAAAATATACCTAACCACTAGCAGGTAGTTTGTGTGAATTCCCATCATTCCATATCTTTTTTCAAGCTTTGGAAGAGTCTTCTTTCTTTTGATTTTAAAATGCTTAAAGGCATTCTTGATATTCTCTCCTGGACATTATAAAGTATTATTTTTCATATTTAAATTATTACTTACATTAAAATTGTATAATTAGTGATTGTGGTATATAAATGCATCCAATTTTTTTGACATTGATACCCAGTTATTCCAATAAAATCTATTAATACTCTTCTTGCTTTGCTGATCCATAATGCCATCTTTGTAATGACATATGCCTTTCTTTTTGTATCTGATCGAGTTTCTTTCTGGCATGAAAATTCTGGTTTATTTAAATATTCAATATAGTAAGGGGGTATTAAATTAATTAGCAAAAGTTTATTTAAAACAAATTTATTTAAAACAAAATCACCACATTTGAATAAGTACTATCTCTAGTCTCATTATTGGTCATAAAAATTTTTAATTTTGTTTTTGTTTCTCCTCCTGCCATAAACACAGCCCCCACATACCAATATACCCATGTGTACATATATACAAATATTTATATGATTGAGAAAATTATATATAGTATTGAGTTGAATAATTTACTTTTTATCAAAATAACATTTAAAAATATTGCATTTGTTAACCATTTGTAAATTTAGAAGAAATATTTTTTTAAAATATTTCACTAGCAAAAATGAACTTATTGTGAACTTATAAACCTGGAGAGAAAATGACTGTGGTGTGGCAGATGGTGTAGACCGCCATCACCTATCTTCTTGGCTCACCTCTCCTTTCAGCTCCACCTTCTTTTTATCTTCAGCTGTGAGAGATCATACTGACTTTGATAGCTCCACGCCTCAAGTACTTGACCCTCTATTTCTCTCCCCAAGAGCTTTAACTATGTATTCCAAGCTCGTTCAATAAAAGACAACTGCAACCAAGATGTGTGAGAAAACTGAGACTTCCCAAGGGCAAACTCTAAAGCATGGGGGCTCAAAGCCAGCTAAAGAGTGACCCAGTCTGTCTGTATTCTGGTGGACAATTCTGAAAGGTGTTGATACTATATCACATCTTAGAGGCAGTCAATGAGATGAAGCCTCGGTTGCCCAAAGTGGAAACTTACTCCTTCGTGCAATTTTCGTTGTCTTTAAAATGTCTCATTTTACTCTCCTCATACTCTCATTCGTGAGTCTTGGCATCACCTACTAACTCCCTTCCCCTAAGTTCTTATTTTGGAATCTGCTTTCGTGGGAATTAAAATTAGGACACATACCATCATAAAATGTACAATAGCTTCGGCCGGGCGCGGTGGCTCAACCCTGTAATCCCAGCACTTTGGGAGGCCGAGGCGGGTGGATCACGAGGTCAGGAGATCGAGACCATCCTGGCTAACATGGTGAAACCCCGTCTCTACTAAAAAAAATACAAAAAATTCGCCGGGCGTGGTGGCGGGCGCCTGTAGTCCCAGCTACTCGGAGGCTGAGGCAGGAGAATGGCGTAAACCCGGGAGGCGGAGCTTGCAGTGAGCCGAGATCGCGCCACTGCACTCCAGCCTGGGTGACACAGCGAGACTCCGTCTCAAAAAAAAAAAAAAAAAAAATGTACAATAGCTTCAAAGAAATAATTAATATAGTCCAGTATATATCAGATGTAATAAGACAGATTTATTAATAAACAATTCATTAGAGAAGATAAATATGATAACATGACTAGTTCATTCATAAAATAATACAGCTAAAATAGGAATTTTTACTAAAAGAGAGAGCAGAAATTCTGATTATATATATGCGTTCATGTGTGTGTACACACACGTTTCCACTTAGTGTGCATACATATATATACAATATGCATGTGTATTTATACACATACACACACATATATGAAGAGTATCTACATAAGTATTATATATTCTTTTTTTTTTTTTTTTTTTTTTTTTTGAGACGGAGTCTCGCTCTGTCGCCCAGGCTGGAGTGCAGTGGCCGGATCTCAGCTCACTGCAAGCTCCGCCTCCCGGGTTTACGCCATTCTCCTGCCTCAGCCTCCTGAGTAGCTGGGACTACAGGCGCCCGCCACCTCGCCTGGCTATTTTTTTGTATTTTTTAGTAGAGACGGGGTTTCACCGTGTTAGCCAGGATGGTCTCGATCTCCTGACCTTGTGATCCGCCCATCTCGGCCTCCCAAAGTGCTGGGATTACAGGCTTGAGCCACCGCACCCGGCCGTATTATATATTCTTAATGAGAAAAAGCATGTTGATTGCATGTAAAGTTTTAGTAGTGCAAGATGAATAAGTTCTAGAGATCTATTGTACAACACAGTACTTATACTTAACAATACTGAATCATGCACTTAGAAAATTTGTTAACAGCCCTGTTAACACCAGCCCTGTTAACTCTCCCTTTTTGTGGTTAGTGTTTTTACTAATAATAGGAAGAAAGGCCCAAAAAAACCTTTGGAGATGATGGATTACATTTATTATTTTGGTTGTGGTGATGGTCTCATGGTTATATGTGTATGTCCAACCTCATCAACATGTATACATTGAATATGTGCAGTGTTTTGTATCAGTTATACCTCTGCTATAATACAACTGTTAAAAAGAAGAAAAGAAATAAATTGAAAAGTTAATTTATTACAAACCTAAAAATATAAAATACCATACAAATAAGAAAAAATAAAAAATAAAAGTTCATGTACTGCCAGGCGCGGTGGCTCAAGCCTGTAATCCCGGCACTTTGGGAGGCCGAGACGGGCGGATCACGAGGTCAGGAGATCGAGACCATCCTGGCTAACACGGTGAAACCCCGTCTCTACTAAAAAATACAAAAAACTAGCCGGCCAAGGTGGCGGGCGCCTGTAGTCCCAGCTACTTGGGAGGTTGAGGCAGGAGAATGGCTTAAACCCGGGAGGCAGAGCTTGCAGTGAGCTGAGATCTGGCCACTGCACTCCAGCCTGGGCGACAGAGTGAGACTTCATCTCAAAAAAAAAAAAAAAAAAAAAAAAAAGGTCATTTTCTTCATTCATAGACTTTATTTTTAGAACGTTTTAGGTTTACAAAAAAGTAAGCAGAATACACTACATAGCATTTTCATACTGGTTTCTTTCACTTAACAATACATATTTAAGGTTCCTCTATGTCTTTTTATGTTTTTAGAGTTGATTCTTTTTTATCTTTGGGTTATATTCTACTGTATGGATATGTCACAGATTGTTTAGCCATTCACCTACTGAAAGATGTCCTGGTTGCTCCAAAATTCTGGCAATTATGTATAAAGCTTCTACAAATGTTTGTATGCATGTTTTTATTTTGACATTAGTTTTCAACTTACCAAATTTTCAATTTGGGTAAATAGGAAGAAACGTGATTGCTGGGTTCAATACTAAGAAAAAGTTTAGATTTATAAGAAACAACCAACCTGTATTCCAAAGTGGCTATGTCATTTTGCATTCCCAGCAGTAGCACATGAGAGTTCCTGTTACCATACATCTTCACCAGTATTTGCTGTTGCTAGTATTTCGGATTTTAGCATTTCTAAACATATGTAGTAGAATATCATTTTTGCTTAAATTTGCAATTTCCTATAACATAAGAAGTTGAACATCTTTCCATATGCGTATTTTTTATCTTTACATCTTCTTTAGCAAGATATATGTTCAGCTCATTTTTGATTAGCTTTTTTTTTTTTTTTTTTGTACTTTTTAATTTTAAGTTAAGGAGTATCTCTGCAGGATGTACACGTTTGTTACATAGGAAAATGTGTTTCATGGTGGTTTACTGCACAGATCATCCTATCACCTAGGTATTAAACCCAGCATCCTTTAGCTATTCTTCCTGATATTCTCCCTCCTCTCCCTGCTGACCCTCTGACAGGCTCCAATGTGTGTTGTCCCCCACATTATGTGTCCATGTGTTTTCATCATTCAGCTACCACTTATAAGTGAGAACATGTAGCATTTGGTTTTCTGTTCCTGTGTTAGTTTGCTGAGGATAATGGCTGCCAGCTCCATCCATACCACTGCAAAGGACATGATCTTGTTCCTTTTTATGACTGCATAATATTCCATAGTGTATATCTACCCCATTTTCTTTGTCCCGTCTATCATTGAAGGACGTTTAGGCTGGTTAAATGTCTTTGCTACTGTGAATAGTGCTTCAGTGAACATACATGTTCATGTATCTTTATAATATTTTATGTTCCTTTCGGTGTATAGCAGGTAATGGCATTGCTCGGTCAAATGGTATTTCTGCCTCTAGGTCTTTGAGGAATAGCCACATTGTCTTCCACAATAGTTGAAGTAATTTACAACTCCTGCCAACAGTATAAAAGCATTCCTTTTTCTCCACAACCTTGCCACTATCTGCTCTTTTCTGACTTTTTAATATTAGTCATTCTGACTGGTTTGAGATGGTATCTGTATTAGTCCATTCTCACATTGATATGAAGAACTGCCTGAGACTAGTTTATAAAGAAAAGAGGTTTAACTTACTTATAGTTTGACATGGCTGGGAGGCCTCAGGAAACTTACAATCATAGTGGAAGGGAAAGCAGGCACATCTTACATGGCCACAGGTGACAGAGAAGTGAATACACAAGAAAAATACTGCACTTTTAAATCCATCAGATCTCGTGAGAATTCACCCACTATCACAAAAACAGCATGGGGAAAACAGCTCCCATGATCCAATCACCTCCTTCCCTCTACAACGGGAAATTACAGGTCCCTCCCTTGACATGTGGGAATGACAATTTGACAGGAGATTTGAGTGGGGATACAGAGCCAAAACATATTCATGTCTCATTGTGGTTTTATTTTGTATTGCTCTAATGCCCAGTGATTTTGCTGAGTTTTTATTCATATGTTTGTTTCTGAATGTATGTCTTCTTTTGAGAAGTGTCTGTTCATGTCTTTTGTCTAATTTTAATGGTTTTTTTTTCTTATAAATTTGTTTAAGTTCCTTGTACATGCTAGCTATTAGACCTTTTTCAGATGAATAGATTGCAAAAATTTTCTTACATTCTGCAGGTTGTCTATTCACTCTTCTGATAGTTTATTCTGCTGTGCAATTTTTTTTTTGTTTAATTAGATCCCATTCATCAATTTTTGCTTTTGTTGAAATTGCATATGGTGTCTTCAACATGAAATCTTTGCCAGTGCCTATGTCCTATATGGTATTGACTAGATAGTCTTCTAGGGTTTTACATTTAATTATTTAATCCATCTTGAGTTGATTTTTGTATACAGTATAAGGAAGGGGTCCAGTTTCAATCTTCTGCACCATTTATGCTTGTTTTTGTTAGGTTTGTGGAAGATCAGATGATTGTAGGTGTGCGGTCTTATTGCTTGGTTCTCTATTCTGTTCCATTGGTCTATGTGTCTATTCTTGTACCAGTAACATGTTCTTTTGGTTACTGCAGTCTTGTAATATAATTTGAGGTTGGGTGGCATGATGCCTCCAGCTTTGTTCTTTTTACTTAGGATTGTCTTGGCTCTTTTTTGGTTCTTTGGGCTCTTTTTTGGTTCCATACAAATTTTAAAATAGTTTTATTCTAATTCTGTGAAGAATGTCAATGGTAGTTTAATGGGAATAGCAATCAATCTATACATTGCTTTGGGCAATTTTTGCTTTCGTTGCAATTGCATATGGTGTCTTCAGCACGGCCATTTTCACAATATTGATTCTTCCAATCCATGAGCATAGAATGTGTTTTCATTTATTTGTGTCATCTCTGATTTCTTTGAGCAGTGGTTTGTAGTTGTCCTTGAAGAGATACTTCATTTTCCTTGTTAGTTATATTCATGGGTATTTTATTCTTTTGTGGCAATTGTGAATGGTTGTTTATTCATGATTTGACTCTTGGTTTGCCTGCTGTGGATGTGTATGAATAATAGCAATTTTTGCACATTGATTTTTATTTCCTGAGACTTGTTGAAATTGCTTATCAGCTTAAAAATCTTTTTGGCTGAAACTACATGGTATTCTAGATATAAGATCATGTTATCTGCAGACAAAGATTGTTTGCCTTTCTCTCTTCCTATTTGAATTCCTGTATTTCTTTCTCTTGCCTGATTGCGCTGGACTACATTGAATAGGAGTGGTGGAAAACAGCATCCTTGTCTTGTGCTGGTTTCCAGGGGAATGCTTCCAGCTTTTGCCCATTCAGTATGATATTGGCTGTGGGTTTGTCATAGATGGCTCTTATTATTTTGATGTATGTTCCTTCAATACCTAGTTTATTGAGAGTTTTTAATACAAAGCAATGTTGAATTTCATCAAAGGCCTTTTCTGCATCTCTTGAGATAATCATGTGATTTTTCTCTTTAGATCAGTTTATGTGATGAATCACATTTATTTATTTGCGTATGTTGAATCAACCTTGAATCCTGGGGATGAAGCCTACTTGATTGTGGTGGATAAGCTTTTTGATGTGCTGCTGAATTTGGTTTCCCAGCATTTCCTCAAGAATTTTGCACTGATGTTCATTAGAGATATTGGCCTGAAGGTGTTTTTTTGTTTGTTTGTTTTGTTTTGTTTTGTGTGTGTGTGTGTGTGTGAGTAGTAGTAGTAGTAGTAGTAGTAGTAGTAGTAGTAGTATCTCTGTCAGGTTTTGGTATCGGGATGATGCTGGCCTCATAGAATGAGTTAGGGAGGAGACCCTCCTTTTCAATTTTTTGTAATAGTTTCAGTAAAAATTGTATCAGCTCTTTCTTATAACAATAGCAGAATTCAGCTGTGAATCCTTTTCTTCCTGGACTTTTTTTTGGTTGGTAGGCTATATTACTGACTCAATTTCAGAATTAATTATTGGTCAATTCAGGGATTCAATTCCTTTCTGATTCAGTCTTAGAAAGACGAATGTGTCCAGAAAATTGTTCCTTTCTTCAAGATTTTCAAGTTTGTCTGCATAGAAGTATTTGTAGTATTCTCTGATGATTGTTTGTATTTCTGTGGAATCAGTGGTGATATCTCCTTTTTCATTTCTGATTGTGTTTAGTTGAATCTTCTCTGTTTTATTCTTAATATTCTAGCTAGAAGCCTATCTATTTTCTTATTTTTTTCAAAAATCTAGCTCCTGGAATTGTTGATTTTTTTGAATTGTTTTTCATTTTTCTATCTCCTTCAGTTGAGCAATAATCCTAATTATATTTTGTCTCCTGCTGGCTTTGGAGTTTGTTTGCTTTTGGTTTTCTAGTTCTTTTAGTTGTAATGTTAGGTTGTAAACTTGAGATCTTTCTAGCCTTTCGATGTGAGAATTTAACGCTGTTAATTTTCCTCTTAATACTGCTTTCGTTGTGTCCCAAAGATTCTGGTATGTTATCTCTGTTCCTATTAGTTTGAAAGAAGTTCTTGATTTCTGCCTTAATTTTATTATTTACCCAGGAATCTTTCAGGAGAGGATTGTTCACTTTTTATGTAGTTTTGTGGTTTGGAGTGAATTTTTAAATCCTGAATTCTAATTTGATTGTGCTGTGATCTGAGAGACTGTTATGATTTCAGTTCTTTTGCATTTTCTGAGGAGTATTTTACTTCCAATTATGTGATCAATTTTAGAGTAAGTGTCATGTGGTGATGAGAAGAATGGATATTCTGTTGTTTTGGGGTGGAGAGTTCTGTCGATATCTATCAAGTCCATTTGATCCAGAGCTGAGTTCAACTCCTCAATATCTTTGTTAATTTTCTGCCTTGATAATCTGACTTATATTGTCAGTGGGTGTTAAAGTCTCCCACAATTATTGTGTGGGACTCTAAGTCTCTTTGAACTTTTCTGATAATTTGCTTTATCTGGCTGCTTCTGTATTGGGTGCATATATATTTAGGATAGTTAGCTCTTCCTGTTGAATTGAAGTCTTTACCCTTATGTAATGCCCTTTTTTGTCTTTTTTGATCTTTGTGGGTTTAAAGTCTGTTTCGCCAGAAAGTAGGATTGCAACCCCTTCTTTTTCTGCTTGCCATTTGCTTGGTAAATTTTCCTCCATCCCTTCCTTTTGAGCCTATGTGTGTCACTGCATGTGAGATGGGTTCTCTTAAAGACAGCATACCGATGGGTTCTTTATTCAGCTTGCCAGTCTGTGTCATTTAATTGGGGCATTTAACCCATTCCATTTAAAGTTAGTATTGTTATGTGTGAATTTTGTTCTGTCATCATGATGCTAGCTGATTATTTTTCAGACTTGTTTATGTGGTTGTTTCATAATGTCACTGGTCCGTGTACTTAAGTGTGTTTTTGTAGTGGCTGCCAATGGTTTTTCTTTTCCATATTTAGTGCTTCCTTCAGGAGATCTTGCAAGACAGATTTGGTGGTAATAAATTTCCTTAGCATTTATTTGTGTGTAAAGCATCTCATTTCTCCTTTGCTTATGAAAATTAGTTTGGCTCGATATGAAATTTGGGATGGATTTTTTTTTCTTTAAGAATGTTAAATACTGGACCCCAATCTCTTCTAGCTTGTAGGGTTTCTGTTGAAAAGTTCCCTGTTACTCTGATGGGTTTGCCTTTGTAGGTGACCTGGCCTTTCTCTGTGGCTGGTCGACATTTTTCTTTCATTTTACCCTTGGAGAATCTAATATTGTGTGTCTTGGGGATGATTTTCTCATGGAGCATCTTACTGGGGTTCTCTGCATTTCCTGAATTTGAATGTTGGCCTGTATTGCTAGGTTGGGGAGGTTTTTCTGGATGGTATCCTAAAATATGTTTTCCAGCTTGGTTCCATTCTCCCCATCTCTTTCAGGTACCCCAAATCAGTCATAGATTCGGACTCTACATAATACTATATGTCTCAGAGGTTTTGTTCATTCCTTTTCATTCTTTTGTCTCTATTCTTGTCTGCCTATCTTTTTCAGAAAGATGACCTTCAATTTCTCTGCCCAGTCCATTCTGCTATTAATACTTGTGATTGCACTGTGAAGTTCTTGTAGTGTGTGTTTTCGCTCTAACAGGTCAATTATATTCCACTCTAAACTGGTTATTTTGGCTGTCAACTCCTGATTGTTTTATCATAATTCTTAGCTTATTTGCATTGGGTTACAACCTGCTCCTTTAGCTTAGTGAAGTTTGTTATTATCCATCTTCTGAAGCTTACTTCTGTCATTTCAGCCACCTTAGCCTCATCTCAATTAGGAGTCCTTGAAGGAGAGGTGTTGCAGTCATTTGCAGGAAAAGGGGCACTCTGTCTTTTTGAGTTTTCAGTATTTTTTGCATTGATTCTTTCTCATCTTTGTGGGCTTATCTATCTTCCACCTTAGAGGTTTCTTCTCTTTGAATGGGGTTTTCATGGTTTGTTGTTGTTGTTGTTTTGTTTGTTGGTTTGTTTTTCTTATAACAGTCTGGCTATTCTTCTATAGGGCGGCACACTTTACTAGGGCTCCATTCCAGACTCTAGTTGCCTCAGTTTTTTTTTTTTTTTTTCCTGCACCTGGCAATCTCACCAGTGACGTCTGTGACACAGAAAAGGTAACAGTCTGCTCCTTCCTCTGGAAACTCTATCCTGGGGGTTACTGACCTATTGCCAGGCCCAACACGACTGTAGTAGGTGGCTGGAGACCCCTGTTCCAAAGTCTCACTCAGTCAGTAGGAATGGGATCAGGGACTTGTTTAAAGAAACAGTCCAGCTGCTTTTTGGTAGAGCAGCTGTGATGTGTTGGGAATCCCTTGAGCCCTTTATCCATTTGGACTTTCCAAGGCCCACAGCCTGAACCAGCTTAGAACCCCAAAAGGCCAAAGTGGCAACTTGCCCTACCCCTCAGTCACTCTGTACCAGGTAGAACACAGGCATCAGTGGCCAGATGCCCTGGCTGGGAGGACCCACCCTGTGAGGAGGAGTGGACTGGTTTCTCACTTAAAGAAGCAATCTAGCCACTCCTTGACAAACCAGCTGTGTCATGGTGGGGAATCAGTTCTGCCCCTATCAGCTTTGACTTTCCAAAGCCCACAGGCTAGAATGGCTGAGTTGTCCACCCGGGGACCTCCCCGGGTGGACAACTCCCTTTCCCTGACAACTCCATCCCAGAGGGAGATCAGAGCTCTGTCACTAATACATGCTGGTGGGCATGGCTGGAGGGTCTGGCTCGGAGATCCTCCTCAGTGAGCAGAAATGAACCAGGTCCCACTTAAAGAAGAAGTCTGGCCACTATCTGCCAAAAACACTGTGTTGTGCTGCTCCGGGTACCCTTCTTCGTCCAGATGTTTGGACTCTCTAAAACTCACAGACTGGAACAGCTGAGTTGACCAAACAGCAGAGATGGCACCTGCCCCACTCCCCAGGGCTTTGTTGAGTCTCAGGCTCCACCCCGTTGCCTGTGACTGGCTGGAATTCCAAGCCAGTGCATCTCATCTTGTGAGGTGTCCTGGAAGTGGGGACCACGGAATGACACTGCTCAGCTCCCTGGATTCTGCCCCATTCCTAAGGCTATGTGGGGAACTCCTGCTTTGCCTGAATTGAAGACACCTTTGTGGAGGATCCCAGGGAAGGAATATGTAAAGCTCTTGAATCTCTGTGCTTGGCTGAGCAGTTGCTCTGTCAAGATTTCACACTGTTCTGTGTGTCAGACTCCTGGCTTTGGTAGTGTGGGCTCACAAAGGGATCTCCTGATCGCAGGTTGCAAAGATTCCTGAGAGAAATGTGATTTCCAGGGGTTGCAGTCACTTATTGCTTCCCTTGGCTGGGAGTGGGGGTTCCTTTGGTTCTGTGTCACTCCTGGGTGGGCCATTGTCCCATCCTACTTTTCTTTGTTCTCCACGTGTCCAGTTTTTTCCTAATCACTTCCCAATCCGAGAACCTGGATATTTCAGTTGAAGGTGCTGTATTCACTTGCCCTCTTCATTTGTCTCTGTGAGTGCCACAGACCACAGCTGTTTCTCGTTGGCCATTTAGCTCCTCCTCCAGTTTTCTTTTTTCTTTTTTTAATCTTACTGTTGAGTTTTAAAAGATTTTAACATGAGTTTTACAGACTTTCTCTTAGTTTGTGGTTTGTCTTCTTATTTTCCTAACAGTAGTGATCAGTAATGATGGCCTTTCTTTCATTCCTGATATTAGTAATTTGTGACTTGGCTTTTTTCTTAGTCTAACTAGAGATGTATAAATTTCATTGATCTTTTCAAAGAAATAATTTTTTGTTTTACTAGTTTATCCTATTGATTTCTTATTTTGAATTCTATTGATTTCTGCTCTAATTTTTACTTTTTCTACTACTTATTTGGATTTTGTTTGTTCTTCTTCTAGTGCCCTCAGCTGGAAGCTTAGATTATTAATTGCTCTATTTTTTGAAAACCACAATTTGTATTAATATGTGCAGGTTATAAAGAAAATAATTTGGAAAAGTTAAATGAGAATTGTAGCATATTATTTTCAAATTATGAATATTGATTTGAAATGGAAAAAAGTCTTACAACCATATTCTAAATTTATTATTAGTTACATTAATAATTGCCTAAAAAAGAATATGTAGGCAGTTTTTTAAAAATGCTATAACCTTTCCAATGCATATATACTTTATCAAAAAACAGGTTTAACACAGTGAGAAGCACAATGTATCCCTTCATTTTTCCCACCAATATATCAATAAGTAAATGGCCTTAGAATTCTTAATATTAGAAATTTATTGTACGGTATGATCCGAAATGACTCCCATTTTGATAAGTTAGATATATGTGGGTAAATCCCCCACTTATCTGCCACGTATTTAGGTCTTTCTAAATATAGTGAATAGTGGATATGTTTCTTACGTGACTCTAATTTTTCTAAAATTATATATCAAATTAGTATTTTATAATTATTATAATCTCTCTCAAAGTGTATTCTATTACAGGTATAAGAAGTATTTGTATTTTACTTTAGGGTTTTGATAATTATTAGCATTAAGATTTTTCATTAACTTTGTGATTTTGTTGTGGTTGAAGGCAAACATGATTTATCTCGTAGTGATCTAGAAGTACTGGAGGCTGATCCATTTCCAAAAACTGTGTCTATGGAGATGGTGATAATCCCATCTGCACCATTACAAAGACTAAATATTCACATTCAAAGTTCTAGAATTCTGTTACAGATGTCTTTATCTCATTACATGGTTACTAGGGGGTTGTTTCATCTGGTGTACTTTGATACTATGTGTACCTTAACAAGCAATCTGGAATAAGCCTTCTGTTTATAGCACTAGAAAACAGAGCATTGTTATATATCATGGCTACTGTTAATTACACTGCTGTGCAAGGCATCATTAAAGCTGGAAATGCCCAAGGCATGTCAGGAGAATTTGTTTTTGCTTAAGCTACTTTTAAGACTTAAATTTAAATAAACAATATATGTGACAATTAAGTATAGCACTATGCATCATTGCTTTCGCAGCTCTGGTTGAGACTAATCTGTTGGCAAGTTCAGGTTGTTGGTCAAATTTAACTCTTTGTAGCCAGAAAAAATTTCCATTATTTCAATTAATTTCTGACAATTTCATTTCACTTTAATTGAATACACTTGCATTTAATATTCACTACATACACAATTTGAATTAAGTGCAGTGAATAGTAGACACAACTTCTTCCACAAAAATCTTTACAATTTGTGTTACCTACACATATTAAAAACTAATTATAGTGCAAAGAAGACTGAAATAATTTGGAAAATAATTGCTGAATATTTACATTGTGTGTCTCTGTTTAAACAGTGATAAAATGAAAGGCGATGAAGTTCTTGCTGTGGATTGCTTATCATGTATATATACGTATATACACACAAACACACACATATATATATAGTTAAAATGACATTAAGCCAGGCACGGTGGCTCACGCCTTTAATCTCAGCACTTTGGGATGCCAAGGCAGGCAGATCACATGAGGTCAGGTGTTCAAGAACAGCCTGGCCAACATGGTGAAACCCCATCTCTACTAAAAATACAAAAATTAGTCAGGGGTGGTGGCAGGCACCGGTAATCTCAGCTTCTCGGGAGACTGAGGCAGGAGAATCACTTGAACTCAGGAGAAGGAGGTTGCAATAACCTGAGATGGAGCCACTGCACTCCAGCCTCGGCGACAGAGTGAGACTCCATCTCAAAAAATAATAATAACAACAATAAAATAAAATTGAAAGAAAAAAAGTTGCAAGAAATCATCAAACTTAATTTTTATTCAAAGAGAAAGTAATTAAAAGGAAAGCATTAACTTGGCATATTTGGCTATAAATGAGAAAAAAATGTTACATGTGATTATTAAGAGAATGATGTATCACTCTCATATAGAATAGTGTATATATGTATATATAGATACATATCAGTTCTGTTACATATTAGCTGTTTAGTCTTAGACTAAATATGCAGTTTTGCAAAATCTTGCTTTCTTCATTTTAACACTTAGCTTTCTAGCTTCTTTCAACTCTAAATAAATTAGTCTTTTCGTCTACTTCCCTGAGTTATTCTAAAAGCTAAATAAAGCATTATGTTATAAAAAAATGTTTAATAAAGGCTTGGCTTATAAGGAAGCACTCAACTGCTCATCATCATTATATTTTAACTTACTATAGTGGTCTAAACAAAATAGAATATGTAATCTAGGCAAAGCCCAAAAGCTTTTAGTATAGAGACTTCTTCATAACCAAATATGGTAATTAAGTTTCATCAAATTCTCATAAGTGCATTTGCCTTTAAAAATTTTTAATAACCGAAAGTACATTTTAACTTAAAAAATCTATCTGTAATTGTTATACATGTATATTTAAGAATGAAACTAAGTTTATATTTGATGAATTTGAAAGAATAGTAACAAATTTATGAATATTTATTAACAATGCTATCTTGATTTTTTATCAGTGATACTGATTGTAATCAATATGAATTCCAAATGAGAATTTGAACACAAAAATAAAATAATTTTCCATTTTAATAGAAATAAAATGGAAGAGTTTAGGATAAAGCTTTGGAGAGAGACTTACTGCGTTTGAATCCAGGTTCTGCCTCTTATTAACATGATGACCTTTGGCAACTTATACCCTCATGGTATGTTAATGTCTCATCTCTAGAACAGAGATAATAGCATACCTCCCTCAAGGGTTATTGTAAGGCATAAATAAATTAATATATGTAAAGCACTGCTATTGACTGAATGTTAACGCCCTTGCCAAAAAATTTATATGTTGAAATCTTCCCCAGTGTGGTGATACTAGGAAGTAGAGGGCTCTTGAAAGTGGGCAAGTAGGGGCACCGTGCAAGGTGATTAGAGCTCTTATTTTTTATTTTATTATTTATTTATTTATTTTGTTTTTTGAGACACAGTCTTACTCTGCTGGCCAGGCTGGAGTGGCAGTGACATGATCTCAGCTCACTGCAACCTCTGTCTCCCAGGCTCAAGCAATTCTCCTGACTCAGCCTCCCAAGTAGCTGGAATTACAGGCATGTGCCATCACGCCTGGTTAATTTTTGTATTTTTAGTAGAGACTGGGTTTCACCATGTTGGCCAGGCTGGTCTCGATCTCCCAGCCTCAGGTAATTCACCCACCTCAGCCTCCCAAAGTGCTGGAATTACAGGCTTGAGCCACTGGAACTGGCCAATTAGTGCTTTTATAAGAGAGACTTGAGAGAGACCCATAGCCAGTTCTGCCATGCGAAGTTACAGTGAGAAGATTGTTGTCTATGAGGAAGTAGGTCTTCACCAGACACCAAATATGTCAGCACCTTGATCCTGGACTTCACAACCTCCAAAACTGAGAGAAACAAATTTCTGTTGTTCATGTCACCCAGTCTCTGGTACTTTGTTATAGCAGTTAGTGATGGCTAAAGCTGATTTGTGTCAGGTCTCCATGTAGCCTGGTGTATTTTCATGTGGTAGACCATTACAGCAAAAAACCCTGCCTGTATTACTTTAATCCAGTATATCTCAAAAATGTTCATTAACAAAATATCATTTCTCAAAAATGTTTGAACAATTTATGTTAATGCCTCAAACAACTGTGAAACTAATATTTTAGATAACAATTTAGTACAACATACTATTTGTATTTGTTTTACATAAATTAAAAAAAAATACCCCAAGATCAAAGATGTATAGAGATTATTCTAAATTTTATAGGTATTGTTTAAATATGACTTAAGAACTGTATTACTGACATGAAATCAGATACTGCTTGCCCACTCTGAATGTCATTCCTGGTGGGCAAATAATTATATCTATGTAAGTTTCATTCCCCTCTTTTAGGAAAGAATGATGGAACATGAATAATATTTTAAAGTAAATAAAAGTTAAGAGAATGATTCAGTCATTATAAAACCTATATTGAGCATGTGTTATGTACCTGATAACATACCAGGTGTAGGAGATTTACAAAGAAGGGACCTAAAGTCCAATAGAGATGGGAACAGCTCAGGAATTATGGTACTTTAGCTGTGTCTTAAGTGACACACAAAGTGTCAATGATATAGGAAGCATTCTGTGCAAATATAGAGGGCCCAAATATTCTGAAAACATTTTTTCCCAACCATGTGACATCTGAGGTTTATTTAATAACAGTGCAGAACATAAGAACCATAAATTTATAGTAAATTTTAAAAGCCATACAACGTTCAAACAAGTATGAAACAGGTATTGTTAGGACATTATAAAATAACAGCTTTATAAAATGAAATGGGTTATATTATGGGAACTCTACCATCAAAATCTGGAGCCATGACTTGTATCAAATTTTACTTTAATTAATTTTTTTCCTTTCTCTTTACTTACACAAAAATAGAAACTTCTTAGAATTATAAAATTTAGGAGAAAATGGCAAGTGTTTTCTATCTGTGTCACACAGATTTGTAAATGTAGGTGCTATAGGTTCCAGAAATTAGGGAGAGTTCTAACTAGAAAAACAAAAGACAAAGCAAAACAGAAAAATGGCTTGTGTTCCATGAGAAGATGTCATATACTATTACTCAAAAAACGTATGGGATTTCCATGTTTTTTGGAATTTCGAGAATCATATATTTTGTTTACCCAATGCCTCTATCACAGGTTGCTATGATTCCAGAATTTTCAATCTCCTTCACATTACTCTATTGCAGCAGTTGTTACCCAGTGCTTCACTCCCAATCCACACCACATCTTATGTTCTATATAGCAGATATAGTCACATATAGTTTGTGTAAAAATAATTTATTAACAAAAGGAAAATCATAAGATGGATTAAATAACTATTTTTGTTATTAATAATACCAAAGAAAGATGGAAAAGCATAGAGAAAATCTTTAGGTTTGATGCAATCTGGAAGATAACAGAAATCTTGAAAAATTAGTAAATATGAAAAACATTTTCCAGTTAGAACTTCATTAACTGTATGCCAGCTTATAAATAAATTTTTCATTGATTAATTAATGCAACATATATTCGATTAATATGCACTATGTGCAGGCATAGTACTAAATGAACGGATAATCATTCTTGCAGTAAAATAATTAGTAGTCTTCCAAGAATTCTAAGAGAATTTTTGAAATGAGGAAGTAGAGTTAAATTATCAAATATTTTGGTAAAATTATAAAGAAGCTGAAAGGGGAACTTTTAAAATAAGGTTAGAATTGTTGCTGTATATAAGATTTAATTGAAAATAATTGCCTCAAATGATATTAAAGTGATAAATTTATTAATTTTAGTGATTGGATAAACGATTAGAATATTCATAGAGTAAAAGACAGTTTTTTATTTTCAATTAGGAAACAGAAAACTGAATTGATGTTGTCAAATTGGTG
This sequence comes from Theropithecus gelada, assembly GCF_003255815.1. Taxonomy (NCBI): domain Eukaryota; kingdom Metazoa; phylum Chordata; class Mammalia; order Primates; family Cercopithecidae; genus Theropithecus; species Theropithecus gelada. The sequence goes on from NC_037672.1 coordinate 128,614,467, forward strand.
ATTTTCTTTAATTTTTAATATATCATTGAGGATAAAATTAAATTATAATTATGTGTATGCTAAAATTCATGTATTGAAATGAGAGTACTAGAAATTCTATATATCACCACTTTTGTCTTGATAGGCAAAAAAGTATAATTTTGCATTGCTGTGTGTTTAACATTGGCAAAGTAACATCTTATAAAAACAAAATTATGATATTTAACAAATTCACCATGATCATAATTATATAAAGCATTTTGTCACTTATAGTGCTCCATTGTTTTCAAAGAGACAATATTATTAGAAAATGTATGTCTCTACATTAAAAAATAGATTGAATTACATGCAAATAGTTTGGATAGGAATGATAAAGCAACTATTAAGATCTGTATAAAAAATCCTGATTTTTAAACTTATGAATAACAAAAAATATTTTTAAATCCACATTATCTTTACCTTAATATTGTATGAGATACACGTGTATTCAAAATAATCTTAGGCCTCGTATTCATTGTGCTTCAATCATTTATTTTTCTATTCCATTGAGATCAGCAAGAAGTATACCTATACTGTGTGTGCACATGTGAGTGTGTGCGTGCACGTGTGTGTATATGTATGTGTGTATATATTCCAAAGCTGATACGTTTTTGAGGTAATAAATGCAAAATGTTTTGGAGCTGTCATCATATATTAAGCTCACACATTAAATGAGCTCTCCTTTCTTCACTATTTCTTTAGCTCTGTGTAAATTAGGACTTGCATAAAATACAGCTTAGTTAACATGGATATGTAGATAAAATACTACCTTTAATATGTAGGTACAAAAATACTTTAGCATCTAGATAAACTGTATAAAACAGATTTTAACAAACATGAGCCATCTCTGCTCATCAGCAGAAAGCAAAAGAGGAATCTACTGCCAGAAGATGCATCTTATGAGATTAGAAAACATTTATACTTAATCTGAAAAATAGTGTGACACATTCATGATTTCATTGAAATATTTAAGAATTCATAGTTAAGTAATTCACTTCCAGCAAATTGAAGTGAAATTGAAGTATTTAACTAGAGACCTTTAAAATCCAGCTTTTTCATTTGTATAGTTAATAGTAAAACATAGGTTGCTTTCTGTGCATTTTTCCCACTGTTTTAACTGTATTTAATCTTTAGTAAATTGTATATGTGAAGTTTCAGGATGAAATTGTTCTCTGATAAACTTTTGTTAGAATCTACTGCAGTAATATGCTAAAATCCCATACTGATTCTATTTTCAAGAATTTTCTAACTTTGCAGATTATTAAATATTATTCATATCAATTTAATAACAATTTGAGTAACTGTGCAAAAGGATGTATAGTATTGAAGGTAAGTATAGAATACTAAATGACTGTACTCTGTATGCATATATTTTTTTTTTCAATAAGCTTTATTTTTAGGAATAGCTTTAGTACACAGAATTTAGAAGATAGTAAATGGTGCCCATTTATCTTGTACTCAATTTCCCTTATTATTAATATCTTTTATTAGATATGTTTGTTACAATTAATGAACCAATATTGATACATGATATATTCAGATTCTCTTACATTTTACCTAATACTTTTTGTTGTTTGTTGTTTGTTGTTGTTGTTGCAGGATCTCATTCAGACACAACGTTTCATTTTGTTGTCATTTCTCTTTGACTCTTCTTGGCTGAGATAGTTTCTAAGATTTTCCTGGTTTTTGATAACACAAATACTTTTGAGGAGTATTGGTTAGGTATTCTATAGGATAAGACCCCATTGAAATTTGCCTGATGTTTTTCTTATGATTAGACTGAGGTTATAGATTTTTGAAAGGAAAATCACAGAGGTAATGGGTCATCTTCCTCCAGCATATTAAGGATACATATCTTCAACATGATGTATAATTGTTGATGTTGACACCTGGCTCAGGTAGTGTTTGTAAAGTTTCTCTACATTTTCTCTTCATTTTCTTCCACCCTTTATAGAAGGAAGTCACTATATGCTTTTCACACTTAAATAGTGGGGAGTAATGTGCCCCTTCCTGAAGTTAACTGTCCACCTTATCCATGGTTTCATTTTTCATAGTTTCAGTTACCTGTAGTCAACTATGGTCCAAAAATATTACATGAAAAGTTCCAGAAATAAATAACTCATACAGTTTAAATTTTGTCCTGTTTTGAGTAACAGTGATAAAATTTTGCACCACCCCAATCTATCCCATCTAGACACGAATCATCTTTGTGTCCAGCATGTCCATGCCATAATGCTATCTGCTCAGTAGTCACTTAGTAGCCCCCTGGGTTATCAGATTGACTGTCATGGTATTGTAAAGCATGTGTTCTATTAACCATTATTTTATTTAGCAATGTTCAGAAGTACAAGAATACTGAGGCTGGCAATTCAGATATGCCATAAACTATAAAGTGCTTCCTTGAAGTAAAAAGGTGAAAGTTTTTGACCTAATAAGGAAAGAAAAAGTATCCTATTCTGAGATTGCGAAGATTTAAGGTAAGAACAAATTTCTGCCTGTAAAATTGTGAAGAAGAAAAAGAAAATTCATGCAGTTTTGCTGTTGGACCTCAAACTGCAAAATTCATGGTCCCAGTGCATGATAAGTACTTAGTTAGGTGGAAAAGGCATTAACTTGTGGGCAAAAGAGATGAACAGAAAAGTGTTCCAGCTGACAAAAATAAAATTGGGTTTTGTAGTACCTGTGGTTTCAGGCATCCACTGGGGGTCTTGGAATGTATCCTCCACAGATAAGGGAGACTACTGTGCATAGATTATTTAGAATTCTACTGCATGAGTGATTTATCTACTATATCCTGATTATTAATTTATTCAACCATTTATTTATATGAGTATGGAATCACACATATTTATTTCATTTTACACTATGGGACATTATTGAATACTACTTTATTAATTTTATTGCTCAAATTACTCTAGCTTTGACCAATAGGAACTCTTTCATGGGCTGGTTCCTGTGCCACTTTGATATATCTCTATCAATGTCTGTTTGTGGATGGGAGGGTGGGTGGGTGTGGGTGTATATGTATTGAGCACTGCCTTAATTCCAGCAATACAGGATGCTCCAGGATTATCTTGTTTATTTATTTATTTATTTATTTTGCTTCGGTCCTACAGCCAGACTTTCTTCAAGGAGTCCTGGCTCCTTTTATTGAAGAATAATATTAGAAACCAAAATCTGAGTGGTAGATATGCTCTTTACTAGCACAGTGTCCCTACATGCTTTGATTTATTTTAACCAGGGAAAATATATCAAGCTCTGTGTTTATTGTTATGCTATGGAAAAAAGAAAAAACTGAAAGTGAAAATAACACCAATTTATGGAGCACCCCTACAGCTTCTCAGTGCTCTGTAGTTTAATAATTTAGGAAATAAATGATTTTATATTATAAGATAGTGTTATAGACAAAGATGAATGAATCAAAAATTGTATTGATGTGAAAATTTTAGAGAACACTCAAGAGAAAGAAAGTTTTTTCTAAACCTATAGAAACTATGACTAGCAGATGAAAAGAAGGTCTGGATCAATGAAAAACAACTGACAAAATGAAAGCTATGGTGACAGGAAGGTGACTGGAAATGTCTAAAGAATTACTGTTGTTGAAGTATATGGTAGGCTTTAATTTTGTTAAGTGTCTATTATATGCCTCTGTAGCATACACCTTTGAATACTATTATTATTATTCCTAATTTGTCCAAGTTGTTGGTTTGTACAAAATTGTTCAACTTTAAGAAGCAGAACCAGTAATCCTTGTGTTTTAGCTATTGGGGTCACAGCTATATAATGACCATTGCTTTAAAATATGTAACTCATGTAGAAAGGCAATGCCCTAACTATGCATAATATTGCTCTCATTAATATGTTTCTTTAGCTGCACCTTAAAATGTGGTTTCAACATGTTTTTCAGCTTTTAGGTGACTAGCGTATGGCAGAACAAGTCCCCATTGTCCCACCTCCTTGAATTAGTATGCATATCTTGGGCTAAGAGATGTTATACAAACATCTGTGATGACAAATTAGACAACCTGTTAGCCAAAGGACCAAAGCATTGACCGAGGCACTGAATCCAGAGAAAGAAAATCTCTATTTAGGATCCATATTGTTCTTAACACAGCAATGAAAATAGAAAATTTATCACCCAAACTATTTATTTTTGCCACTTAGCACTGAACCCCTGTTCTGTATGCCCTGGACTTTGGCAAACACTAATTTTCAAGACTATGGTTTTGCTTTTTCCTATAATTTCAACTAACAGAAACTATATGTATAATAGATAACGTATGTAGTCATATTTTTCTCATTGCATTAAGCATAACTCTTTGGAGATGCATCTATATTGTTCCTCAAGAGTTCACTTCTCTTTGCTATGTAGTGTCCCATTTTCTATATGTAGCACAATTGACTTTCCCATTTTTGCCTACCAGTCTTTTTCAGATTCTATCTATTATGTATAAAGCTATGGTAAACATTCTAGTGCAAGTCTTTGTGTGGATATATGCTTTCATTTGTCTTGAATATGTGGGTGTGGGTGGGTGAATATGTGGATGTGGAATGCCCAGGTTAAATGGTATGTATTTAAACGAAACTCCTAACTCCTAACTCATTTCCAACATGACTCTTCCCTCTCCCTAAGAATGCTTCCCAAACACGCAAGAAAACAAGCTTTTACAACGTAAGTCATCAAATAGTAGGCCTATGTAGTGCTTTTCATGTAACAGATATTCAAAGACTAAAACTTCAAAAAGAATATATTCTTTTGTAGTCTATGATAAAATTATGACTGTATACAATGTTTTCTTTTAAATCAGTGTGAGGCTTAAATGAGTTATTCTCTTAATAATATTTTCTGTCCTTTCTCTATCTGCATATGTATATTTCACTGAGGTAATAAATCTACAAGATATGTTGTTTCTCTTACTTTAAATTATCATGGTTTAGTAATGAATCAAGAGGAGTGCTGAGATTTGACCTTAAGGCATCTGCACATTTTAAGATGTTACTTAGGTGAACCTGAAAGATTCTAAGCATAGCACTGTCACAGAGAGAAGAATGACAGGTACAACTCTGTTTATCATTTTTTTAGTAACTATAAGATCATTCATGAAGTTCCTAGCACTCATTGGATAAATTCTGATGTTTTATACAGAACAAATCAGTGCTTTAAACTCCTTTGTATTGGTAATATTTATGAACATAATTAATCCCAATGAAGCTGATACTTCCAAAAGATGTTTAACAGACTATGACACTTTGATCATTTCCTGTAACTACTACCCTAAACTTTGTTATTTTGTTTTTGCAATGACAAGAAGTCATTTAGTAACAAAAATAGGCATTTAAAGACTATTTGTTATCATACCACCAGAAAAAAATTAAGTCAATGTAGATCATCAAATAGCTTAGCCATTCACATTTATCTTGTTAATCTAAGTTTAAAACGTGTCTATCAACTAATGTATTATTAAGCTGCTACATTAACATAGAAAATTTAGGGAAAGATTTAGAGAAAATTAAGCTGGTAAGATCCTGTTTCTAAGCCCGTGGAGGAAAGCTCATGAATACTTACCAAGACGGTCTTAAAGTTCCCCTCATCTTGACTAAACTTTAGACAGGCTTCCCCTAACTTAAAGCCCCTGAATTCCCTTTTCTTAGAATATTTACTTTAGAGAACTTACAAATTATTTATCTAAAAATTTGAGATGTAAATCTTTTTAATAGCCTCTTACAAGCTTGACAACCTGGTGATGTTTTTATTCAAGGACCTTGGAGCCATCCCTTTGAAATGTAATCATGAAAAAAAAGAATGTTCTTATCTTCAAATTTCTGTGAGAAAGTGGGAGCCTAACTTTGGCAGGCACCTGGCTCCAACTTTAAAACTACCTCTAGACTTGAAGATACAAGAAAGTTTACTTTTCCTTTTGGTAAAGCCAATTAGGAAACACAACCTAAATTCTTTACCACGCCGTCTCTTGAAAGTTGCCATCTTTTGAGAATCTTTAAATAAAAAATAAAATAACAAGAGATTCTAAAGAATGAAAGAGACTTTGTTAAGTAGCCAAAATATATTTTACTGATGTCAGAAATTGTCTGTAAGGTGGTTTTTTTTTCTAATCTATTTCTAATGACTACTATCAGAAAGCTCTAGGGAATAATAAAAAAAAATATGAAACTAAATCCAAGTATACACTGCCTTATAGTCTATTAATCATGTTGAGTAGTATTGTTGATAGCAAAAAAATGAGGCATTTCTCCTCAGCGACATGCAAATTGCAATTGGTTTTGCAATCAATTGGTGCATTTTCTTCCCTTCTGGTCTACCATAGTTCAAATTTTTATACACAGTCTTCTTCCAGCATGAATAAGAAAATGTCACAGGCATAAACTATTGTGATACTTACATACATAAATAAATACATTTTAACTTAATACCTATTATGTAATGACACCAAAATTTTTAGAAATATATTGGGATTTGTAAACTATTTAATTCAATCCTGTTTTGTAATATGTGAGGAAACTAAGAATAAATAATATAACAAAGGTCAAAACTATTGATTAATGGCAGATTTAGTATTCTCATCTAGAATCTAGCTTATAGTACAGTTTCATTTTCATTTTTGCATGCTGGATATAGTACTTTATAAACCTTTATCAATCTCTTTTGAAATCAATATATTTCATTCAATATTATGTACTATATATATGTAGGGTTAAATGGAAATGAAACAAAAACAGTAGTCTACACTGCTAATATCAGGGCTTACTTTATATCTCATTCACAAATAAAACAGTGATTGTTATTACCATTATCATGGAAAGTTTTATCACACTTATTAATGACTCTACATTACTTATTTCATTTAATTTCAAATAACATAGCTCATTTTAAGCTTAGTAAGAATTCTTAGCTGACCCAGATATCCTCACAAAATAGACAAATTTGCATATATGCCTATATTTGTGTGCATGCACACGTATTTCTGAATTTATATAAGTATATATGTTTATGTATGTATGAGTATATATTTCCTATCATATTATATAAAATATATTTGCATGCATATACAGTATTTCAGAATGTATTTGTTTGGCTTTAAGAGTATTTACTGCCTGTTTCACTTATAAAGCTTTTATGTATTACAAGAACTTTTGGCAGAATAATTATCTGTGTTTGTATATCTCCTTCATTTGTTTTGTTTCAATTTCCATCTGAAAAAGGCAACTTTTTCCCCAGAAGCATAAGACAAAAACAACCAATAAACAATTTTCAGAAGGGTAGATTGCAAAAATGTCCTCCCATTCTGTAGGTTGCCTGTTCACTCTGATCGTAGTTTCTTTTGCTGTGCAGAAGGTCTTCAGTTTAATTAGATCCCATTTGTCAATTTTGGCTTTTGTTGCCATTGCTTTTGGTGTTTTAGTCATGAAGTCCTTGCCCATGCCTCTGTCCTGAATTGTATTGTCTAGGTTTTCTTCTTGTGTTTTTATGGTTTTAGATCTAACATTTAAGTCTTTAATCCATCTTGAATTAATTTTTGTATAAGGTGTAAGGAAGGGATCTAGTTTCAGGTTTCTACATAAGGCTAGTAAGTTTTCCCAGCACCATTTATTAAATAGGAAATCCTTACCCCATTTCTTTTTTTTTGTCAGATTTGTCAAAGATCTGATGGTTGTAGATGTGTGGTGTTATTTCTGAGGCCTCTGTTCTGTTCCATTGGTCTACATATCTGTTTCGGTACCAGTGCCATGCTGTTTTGGTTACTGTAGCCTTGTAGTATATTTTGAAGTCAGGTAGCATGAGGCTTCCAGCTTTGTTCTTTTTGCTTTGGATTATCTAGGAAATGCAGGCCCCTTTTTGGTTCCATATGAATTTTAAAGTAGTTTTTTCGATTCTGTGAAGAAAGTCTTTGGTAGCTTGATGGAGATGCTATTGAATCTATAAATTACCTTGGGCAGTATGGCCATTTTCAATATATTGATTCTTCCTGTCTATGAGCATGGAATGGTCTTTCATTTGTTTGAATCCTCTTTTATTTTGTTGATCAGTGGTTTGTAGTTCTCCTTGAAGAGGTCCTTCACATCCTTTGTAAGTTGGATTCCTAGGTATTTTATTCTCTTTGTAGCAATTGTGAATGGGAGTTAACTCATGATCTGGTGCTCTGTTTGTCTGTTGTTGGTGTATAGCAATACTTGTGATTTTCTGCGCATTGATTTTGAATCCTGAGACTTTGCTGAAGTTGCTTATCAGCTTAAGGAGATTTTGGGCTGAGACAATGGGGTTTTCTAAATATGCAATCATGTCATCTGCAAACATGGACAATTGGACTTCTGCTTTTCCTAATTGAATACATATTATTTATTTATTTTGCCTGATTTCCCTGGCCAGAACTTCCAACACTATGTTGAATAGGAGTGGTGAGAGAGGGCATCCCTGTCTTGTGCCAGTATTCAGAGGGAATGCTTCCAGTTTTTGCCCATTCCATATGATATTGGCTGTGGATTTGTCTTAAATAGCTCTTATTTTTTGAGATACGTTCCATCAATACCTAGTTTATTGAGAGTTTTTAGCATGAAGATGTGTTGAATTTTATTGCAGGCCTTTACTGTATCTATTGAGATAATCATGAGGTTTTTGTCATTGGTTCTGTTTTTGTGATGGATTACATTTATTGATTTGTGTATGTTGAGCCAGTCTTGCATCCCAAGGAGGAAGCCCACTTGATCATGGTGGATAAGCTTTTTGATGTGCTGCTGGATTCGGTTTGCCAATATTTTACTGAGGATTTTTGCACTGATGTTCATCAGGGATATTGGTCTAAAATTCTCTTTTTTTGTTGTGTCTCTGCCAGACTTTGGTATCAGGATGATGCTGGCCTCATAAAATGAGTTAGGGAAGTTTCCCTCTTTTTCTATTGATTGGAATAGTTTCAGAAGGAATGGTAGCAGCTCCTCTTTGTACCTCCGGTAGAATTCGGCTGTTAATCCATCTGACAAAGGGCTAATATCCAGAATCTACAAAGAACTTAAACAAATTTACAAGAAAAAAAACCACCAAAAGTGGGCAAAGGATATAAACAGACATTTCTGAAAAGAAGACATTTATTCATCCAACAGACACACGAAAAAATGCTCATCATCACTGGTCATCAGAGAAGTACAAATCAAAACCACAATGAGATACCATATCACACTAGTTAGAATGGCGATCTTTAAAAAGACAGGAAACAACAGATGCAGGAGAGGATGTGGAGAAATAAGAATGCTTTTACACTGTTGGTGGGCGTGTGAACTAGTTCAATCATTGTGGAAGACAGTATGGCAATTCCTTAAGGATCTAGAACTAGAAATACCATTTGACTCAGTGATCCTATTACTGGGTATATACCCAAAAGTTTATAAATCATGCTACTATAAAGACACATGCACACATATGTTTATTGCAGCACTGTTCACAATAGCAAAGACTTGGAACCAAACCAGATGTCCATCAATGATAGACTGGATTAAGAAAATATGGCACATATACACCACGGAATACTATGTATCCATAAAAAAGATGAGTTCATGTCATTTGCAGGGACATGGACCAAGCTGAAAACCATCATTGTGAGCAAACTATCACAAGGACAGAAAACCAAAACCAAACACTGCATGTTCTCACTCATAGGTGAGAACTGAACAATGAGAACACTTGGACACAGGGCGGGGAATATCACGCATAGGGGCCTGTTATGGAGTGGGGGACAGGGGAAAGGTTAACATTAGGAAAAATACCTAATGTAAATGACAAGTTAATGGGTGCAGCAAACCAACATGACACATGTGTACCTATGTAACAAACCTGCATGTTGTGCACATGTACCCTACAACTTAAATTATAATAATAATGATAATAAAAAAAGTTCCCTCTCTCTCAAACTGCCGCCTTATTTCTTTTTTCCCACTTTTCTGTCATGAAATAATTTTCATCCCTTCTTATATGTTATCAGCTTTCTTTGCATTTCATCTAAAATATGGTATGACTTTTATCCAGAATAAAGTGTAAGTCTCCTAAATATCTATCGGTGGTAGGAATCAACTACTGTTAGAATGTTTTGTCCAGTGGGCATGAAACAGGAAAAAAAAAAAAAAAAAACATATAGGGAAATAAAGAATTTGGGTAAGCAGTTTTTTCCCTTTTTTTTTTTCGGCATCTGTAAAATCTCTCTATCAAAACTTTTACAAAATATCCCATCACCTTTATGCACACCAAGACTAACAAACTTGCTTTTCTTTAAGATTAATTTAACAGTATCTATGATCAATTGAAAGGTGCCATGGTTCTTGCAGCATGCAATGTAGAAAGGCAGACATTCTGTGGTGAAGACAACAAATGTTTATGAAAACTATCCCAGAACAAGTGGTCCTAATGCAAACTGCAACAAAACACATGAGATATTTTATTTTCTTCCCCTTATGAATAAAGGTGTATTTACTTCTTTAAACTTTGTGGTGTCTTTAATGCAATAGACATTTATTGACTGTTTCCGTTTTGCACTGTGTTATGTAGAGGAAACAATGTAAGCAAGATGGCATTTTCTCTGATAAGGAAAAGAGATCCTGTATATAAAAAAGATAGTGAAAGGTAGCTAATGACAAGTAGTGGGGTAGAGGGGACAATACAGAGGAAAATAGAGAGAGGAAAATACATGACTGAGGAACTTCAAAAGTTTCATGCTTTTAATGTGGTCATTGGGAACTAGAAGTTCTTCAAGGCATAAATAAGAGACAAGCATTTCAAAGGGTGAAAACTGTGAATAAGAGCAAGATTACACATACTATTTTTAACGATTATAAGAACCATCATTTTTCAAAAAAAAAAAAAAAAAAAAGCCATCATTTTTACCTGGAGTCTTTTGAGATAATTGTGTTACTTATTTGTTAAAAAGATCTAAATTATCATTGAATTTAATGCTAGTTTAGGGTATAATCCTTTGTCCACAAATAACTTCCAATTACCTTAAGTGGCTCTTTTTATCTGTCTATCTATCTATCTATCTATCTATCTATCTATCTATCTATCTATTATTATCTATTTATCCTTAATAACTTACCTACCTATTTAGTCATCCATGAATCTGTCCATCTGTCATTTTGTCTTCTCTTGTTACCCATTATTTTTGCATAAGACATATAAACAATAATACTGTAATGTCTAAAGGAGTTATTGAATTGTACAGCATATCATCTGATAATGCTTCAGAGTGGATCTGACATTTATGATTAGAAAAAGATTTCAATGAGTGATGCAATTTAGCCAAGAGGAAGAAGATGATTTACTTTTAATCATATGAGAAGAAAACATAGACCCAGAACTAAGACTGACTACTTACCGGATTTGTTTGAAATGTGTGGTTTTTCTAAGATTACAGTAGTTAGATAAAAGTTCGAAGAGCAGGTAACAACTACATTTAGAAAACTAAAAAATATTTTCAAATTACCTTCTCAATGAAAACAAGCTTTTTTATCTGTTAAAATACATATTATGGGTGAAATTATAATTTGTCCACCCAAATAGTTGTAGGAAAATGAAGAGTTACGTGTTAATATAATTTCTCACTTTCTAGTTTTCAAAATAAATTTTAAATTAATCTTTATAAATTTTAAAATATTTTATAGAACAAAATTAGTGTCACTGTTTTTTCATATATACATGTTGATCAGGTTAAGTAGGCATTAATCCCACAAAGGAAGTATACATAATATAAAACTATTTGGATCTTATTATTAATTTTAGAATATAGTTTATAATTGTGCTTAATAACTAAAATAGTGAAATATTTTTCTTTAGAAAAACATGTGTAACTTGATTATGTAAATACTGTCATTGTGATTCTGTTGAAAATTCTCTATGCTTTAACATAGTGATAAATATCCAGTTTCAATACAATTTCATGTAAAGGTGAACATCTATTATTGTGGCTTACTGACTATCTCCTGTATGTTCAAAGACTATAGAATTTCTAAGATACAGACATACTATTGAGGTAGGAGATCAGCAGGCTTGTTTTCCAAGCACTGGTGATGACCCCAGTCTCCACACTGCTGATCAGAGCAGGATGTGGTTGAAACAGTGTGCAGTGAAGAAGCAAGCTGAAACCAGCCGATGGTGACAGAGAAAAGCGACCTCTGGTTTCCCTCACTGCTTTTTAGCATAAAGATATTCCTACTGGTGCCATAACAATTTACAAATGACATAACAACAGGTCATGACAATGGCCCAGAAGTTACCTTATGTGGTTCTGGAAACTCCCTGCCCCTTTTCCAGAAATTTCTGAATAACCTACCTCTTAATTAGCATACACTTAAAAGAGGATATAAATACCGCTGCCAACAGCCCATACACTGCTACTCTGGGCACACTGTCACTGGGGTAGCCCTGCTCCGCAAGGGGGAGCATCTCTGCTGCTTCTGCTGCTGCTGCTGATGATGATTATGATGGTGATGTTCACTGCTGCTTCAATAAAAGTTGCTAACACTAAAGGCTTGCCCTTGAATTTCTTCCTGAGTGAAGCCAAGAGCTCTCTGGGGCTAAGCTTCAGTTTGGGGGCTCATCTTCCCTGCATCTCTATGAACGTGTAAATGTAGTGTCTTACTTTCAAGACAAATTCAGTAATCATTTCATTTTCAAGGCTTTCCATGGCACACTTAGTACCAGACTCAGCAAACTTTTCTATAAGGAGCCAGATGGAAAATATTTTCTGCTTTGTGGGCAATACATATGGTCTCTGTCACAACTACACAACCCTACTGTTGTAGTGTGAAATACAATCCTCAGGGACAAGATCGGTAATAACAGAAGCCACAAATAGTAAGAAAACTCACAGGGAATACAGAACTCAAGAAACAATATCAGTATCAGCTGCCCCTTGTTACTTTAAGATTATCTTTCCCTGTATCCTTACCTGTGAATTTTTTTTAGCTTAATAAGGATGGTGTTCTACTTAAAAATCTCCTTTCATTTGCCCCAACTTAGAATATACTCAACCCCTTTTTACCACTATAATAAGCGGATTAATTAAGTTAGCACTTTCTGGTAGTGGTCAAAAAATACCCCTGACTCACACCTTTAGTTTCCTATTTATTACACTTCCAATCTGTGTTACAACTAATACTAAGAGGATAAATCCCTTTTGTTCTGATAGTCTCAACTTCTTTCTCTAAAACAGGCAATACAGTTACTAACGAATAAAAATAAAATTTAAACTCCCTCATATAAATATTGCATTTGATTCCATTCTTTTTACATGTAATATGTTCTATTAAAATGTGAAGACAAAAAGATCCTCCTTATCTTCTAAAACTGTTTTCAGAAGGATGAGTCAAAATCGGGCCCCCCAAATACTTTAGACTGCCAACACTTAAACATTTATTTAGTGCTTCCCCACTTCTTCATATACATATATGTGTGTGTGTGTGTGTATATATATATCTCAATGTTATTTAGAAATTATATAGAGAGGTTATTATACAATATTCAATTAGTTAGATTTTAAATTTGATTCCATATTCTCCGGTGTGCAGAAAAATTTGGAGAGCGGAGAGAGATTAAGACTCATCTGGCCAGTGGGAGAGCCATAGATTTAAGTTTGGCAAATAAATCACCTTTTATTTAGAATTTCAAAGTGCCATCTCAGTAAATAAAGCACACTGAGTTGAATGCAGATTGAGAGGCATAATCATTATACTTATCATTATTATATAGTCATTGTTTACCTCTTGTATTGTCTTTATAGATATGCTGTGGCTTCCAAGGAGCCGTGAACTATTTTATTTTATCTTTATATCCCAGTATCTGGCACAAAGCTTGGTACACCTAGTGCATTACAAATGTTGAGTAAAAGTATGAAAAATTATGCAGGTCATTGAATGATCTGTCCGAAAGTCTACTTAGGTAGGACTGTGTGACAAAAATAAGAGTCTGCAAACATTTTCTGGATATCTGAGCATGTGAATAAGTGAATGATGCATTAAATATAATACACACTAACACATATCTAATTAATTTAGCTTCTTATGCCTGATAAAACAAGAATGAGAAACTCTAAAAGATATTGCGTTGAGATATTTCCCTCTGGACTCATTTACAAGCTAACAGAAGAATGTAAATCTGGTAATCGGTAAAATTTGCATATTTGCGAAAGAAAGATCTGTGAGATGATAGATCACTAGGAACTTTGCTCTATTTGATATTTCATAAGTTCATGCCATCAGATGGTGAATCCATTTGGGGGAAAAAAATTCCTCCGAGAAAATTTGAGGTTAAATGCTGAAATATAATAATATCCAATGTGAGAATATCTCTTTTGACTTTGTATTTGCATTTTCCTGCACATCACAAACAGGCTTGCACATCGCTCATGAGTAAATTAACATGGTAATAATATTAATAAAATATAAAACTATTTGAAGATCCTTGAAAAATTAAAAAGTCCATCCCTTCTATTATATGAATAGCCTTCTATTATCTGTTAATATCTTAAAATTAAATGTTCCTCCCAAAAATCAAATACAAACCTAAAACATTTCTATTTCCATTGAGTAAGAGTTTCTGACTTAGGGAATACAGCTAGCAGTCAGTGATCTGACAATATACCCTGGATACTGTAAGAGGAATAATGCATAAGTGAACACTCAACAGAGGAGAAGCCATAGATAAAATGGGAGTTTTAAGAGCCTGTAATCAAAGATGTGTAAGAAGCAGAGTGGCACATAAAAGGATCAAGAACCTTAATTTTTGACAAAATGTGGATTAAAAAAACTTACGGATGCATATGATTTAATATTAATATTATTAATATATTCTTTTAAATAGTTTTTGTAACGTTGTTTGAAAAAAAACCAGGACTTTGTGCTTGCTATGTTCTCTATCGGTTAGATAGATCTTCATTTAATTTACTGTCTTATCACTATGTACTCATCAATTACTTTTGGATCTTTTTAAAAACGTCTTCTCTGACTACCTTATCTACAATAATTACTTTTGCCATTCTTTGCTACCTCTTTATTCTACTGTGGTAATAGTGTCATATACTGTCCTATATAGAACTTACAGCACTTTACATAGGCACACATTGTGATGTTAGTGATATTGTGTCATTTTTGCTACTGTGTTCTCAGCTGTTGGAATTCATCACAGGTGCTCCATAAATAATTTTTGAATGTTGAATGTTGAATGAATTAATGGAGAAAATTCCCTTTTCAATCTGGTATTGATATTAAATCTCAACATATTCAACTTAAGCAACACATTTCATGTTGCAGGTTCATAACTTTAATGAATAAATGCATTAACCATGTAATTTTTACATTGAATATGTGTATTTGTTGAGATATTCCTACATATATAATTGCACATGATATTCAACAAATATCTTTGAATCTGTTATGAATAATGCATGGTTTTCTGTTTTTAATTGTTAAACTACAAGTATTTCAATGACAATGGACTTACTTGTTGACAAATTTTATTTTAACTAATAAAAACGAGGTTAAAATAAAAATGACTTACAGTTAAAAATGGCAAAAAATGCAAACTTCAGAAGTAAAATTATGGTCAATAATAAAGAACATGAATGTTTTAAAAATACCAGGCTATTTTTCAAATTTTCTTGCATAGTTTCATGTGGATTTGGTTCTCAAAATAAAATAAAATAAATATCCAAAGACTATTTTGGCAACTATAGAGATAAGCCAATAGATATATAACATACTCATGCCCAATTAGAAATTGCTATTTTGATCATTTCTTTCATTTCTGTTGTGAAACTAACCTAAGAATATAGATGACACTCTACTCAGGAATGAAACCATCGCTTGCGCCCCAAAAGAAAAAAGATTATGAAAACAAAATAAAGAAAAAAGCCAGTTTTGACAGAAAATATAGCATAGAAAAATAAACTGAATTAAAATACAAATTATCTTTTATATATATGATATTGCTGTATGTGTTAAAATGATTATTTTGTGCACTATGATTTTTCTTTTTGTTTAATATGCTATTAAGACATAAAAAATTCTTAGAAATTAGGTTGAAAGTTATTTACTTGTAGTGAGCTAGATATTTGAAAATTAGCTGCTATTATTTCATTTTCTAATTTTTTAAATTTTATTTTGTAAGAGCACTAAGCATGAGATCTACACTCAACACGTTTTTTAATTTTTTATTTCTAATTATAGTGGGTACATAATAAGTGTATATATTATTGGGGTACATGCAATATTTGGATACAGGCATGCAATGTGTAATAATCAAATCAGGGTAAATACGATATTCCTTTATCATTTATTTTTGTTAGAAACATTCCAATTTTACTCTTGTAGTTATTTTGAAATAAATAATAAATTATTGTTGACTATAGTCACTGTTGTGTTATGAAATATTAGATAATATTCATTCTAACTGTATTTTTGCACTCGTTAACCACTCCTACCCACTACCATTCCCAGCATCTAGTAACCATCAATCTAGTCTCCATGAGTTCAACTGTTTTAACTTTCAGTTTTCACATATAAGTGAGAACATGCAAAGTTTCCTTAACAAATTTTTAAGTGTTAAATACAATATTGTTATCTATAGATGCAATGTTGTATATCAGATCTCTAGAACTAATTTCTCTTGCATAATTGGAATTCACCTCTTCCAATCCCTGACAAACATTATTCTATTCTTTGCACCAATGTTTTTGTATATGTTTTGTATATTTTAGATATTTTATATAAGTGGAATCATGCAATATATGTATTTCTGTGACTGGCTTATTTCACTTAACATAATGCCCTCTGGGTTCATTCATGTTGTTTACATATTCTTTTAAGGCTGAATAATATTCGATTATATATGTGTATACTACATTTTCTTCATTCATCTGTTGATGGGTATTTAGATTGTTTACACGTGTTGGCTACTGTGAATAGAGCTGCAGTTAACGTGGGAGTTGTTATATCTCTTAAGGATTTCAATTATCTTGGAGAAATATCAAAAGTGGGTATGGTAGCTTTATTTTTTAAATTTTTAGTTTTGTTTTGTTTTATTTTATTTTATTTTATTTTATTTTATTTTATTTTATTTTATTTTATTTTATTTTATTTTATTTTATTTTATTTTATTTTAGAGACGAAGCCTCGCTCTGTCACCCAGCTGGAGTGCAATGGCACGATCTCAGCTTACTGCAACCTCTGCCTCCCGGATTCAAGCAATTCTCCCACCTCAGCTTCCTGAGTAGCTGGGAACAGAGGCACTCCCCACCACACCCGGATTTTTTTTTGTATGTTTGGTAGAGATGGGGTTTCACCATGTTGGCCAGGTTGGTCTTGAACTCCTAACCTCAAGTGATCCACCTCCCTTAGTCTCCCAAAGTGCTGTGATTACAGGCATGAGCCACGGCACTCGTCTGGGTAGCTTTATTTTATTTTTAATTTTTGATGACTCTTCATTCTGTTTTCCACAGTGGAAAAAAGATAGATAGATAGATATTCAATTTCTTCCACACCATCTGTTGAAGAAAGTATCCTTTCCTTATTGTGTAACTTGGCACCTTTGTAGAATGTGATGGTTAATACTGAGTGTCAACTTGATTGCATTGAATGATACAAAGTATTGATTCTTGTTGCGTGTGTGAGGGTGTTGCCAAAGGAGATTAACATCTGAGTCAGTGGGCTGGGAAAGGCAGAACCACTCTTAATCTGGGTGGAGCCAATCTAATTAGTTGCCAGCATGGCTGGAATATAAGTAGGTAGAAAAATGTGAAAAGAGAGACTGGCCTACCCTCCTAGCCTACTACATCTTTCTCCCATGCTGGATGCTTCCTGCCCTCTAATATCAGACTCCAAATTCTCTATTTTTGTAACTCGGACTGGCTTTCCTTTCTCTTCAGACTACAGATGGTGTATTGTGGGACCTTGTGATGATGTGAGTTAATACTTAATAAACTCCCCTATATATATATATCATGATATATATATCATGATATATATGATATATATATTGTAATGTTTTATTATATATGAGATGCATATAATTATATATATATATATTTCATTAATTCTGTATCTCTAGAGAACCCTGACTAATACATTGAAGATCAATTGAATATCTACGTGTGAATTTATTTCTGAGCTCTCTATTCTGTTCCATTGGTCTGTAGTTCTGTCTTTGTGCTAGTACCATACTGTTCTAATTACTGTAGTTTTGTGATACTTTTTATTTTCAATCAGGAAGTGCAATGCTTCAGGCTTTATTCTTTTTTTTTCCAACATCGATTTGGCTATTGAGTTTTTTTTTGTGGTTCCTTATGAATTTTAGAATTGTTTTTTTCTGTTCTTATAAGAAAGGTTATTGAGATTTTAATAGAGAGTCCATTAAAACTCTAAGTCTCTTTGTTTAGTATGGACATCTTAACAATATTGAACCTTCCAATCCAAAAATATTAAATTTCCTTCCATTGTGATGTGCCTCACTTAATTTCCTTCATCAATATTTTGTAGTTTTCAAAGTACATATCTTTCACTTTCTTAGTTAAATTAAGGCTAAGTATCTGATAATTTATAAATGCCCCACTTTACTTTGCTGATACGTTTCAAGTAAAATAATTTTCATAACAGTCCTTTTATTAATCATATGTATTTAAAAGTAATTGATATATCCTTCTATATATTCTTCAAAAATTAACTGATTTTCTTAAGGAGATGGTTTTAAAACAGTGTTTTACTAGTCAAGTAATATGTATTAATTTATATTCTAAACTAGACATTTTGTTGAAATTCAGATATTAAAGTATGAACAAGACAAATGTATTTATTATTTAAAAAAATCTGTGGTCTTTATGGGGAAGATAATTAAAAATATAACTAATTACTAAGAAGTAATATTTTTAAGTTAAAAGAAAGAGGCTGTGAGAGAGGAGTTATATTTAATTGTGTATATATATATAATCCAAACAATCTCATATCTAAGTAATTGCTAAATTTTTGCTATTATTTAAATTTCTTTTGCTCTCAAATTTTATGGAACTTGCCCAAAGTAAAAATTCTGAAAAAAGCATCTTTGAAATGCTTTATTTTCTTTCTGCATGTAGGCTAGTCAAGCCCCCCCAAAAAATTCTCCCAAAGGATATACGGTTGATTTAAATTATTCATACTTTTAAATAATAAAAAGTAAATTACTCTTATATTTTAATTAAGTTTACTCTACTACAAGTCTTTAAATGTAACTAATGTAATGTAAAAAAACTAAGCTTACACTTTGTCTTTAAGTCTTCGACCATCCCTTAAATTCTACAACAACATATTTAAATTTAGGAGATTATAAGAAATTATGGCTAGAGAATGTTAAGTCAGAAGAAAAACTAGACTTTCAAAACCTTGCTTTTCTTCAAAATGCAATGTACTCTCTGTGCCTCTGGATGTCATAAGTATCAAAAGAAATAATTTATGACCAAGCTATTGTGTTTTGTATTTTTTACCTGCTACACACATACCTAATAAATAATCATTTCACAACTTCTCTTTAAACTATACTATGGTCAATGAATCATGTAACATTTGAGATTGTTGTCAGGTGAAACTGGCACTTACAGAGCTCAGATAAGCGCTCGGCGATGACAGAATGTGAACTCTTCAGTATCAACACCAACTGGCATCAATCTAGAGATTATGTTAAAAAATAAAATAATCTGTAGTGCACTATCTAAACCTAGAAGGCACAGGAATTGGCATCTTTATAGTACCTTAATAGTTATGGTTTGAAATTTCATAGTCCTCTGTCAACACTACAATTATCTTCTTTGAAAATTTTTTTGAAAGTAAGATTTTTTTATTATTTTTTGCACAATAGTACAACAGATTATACTTGGTTTTGGTGAGATATTAAGTTACACTCGTTGAGAAGAAGAAATATTTTGTCAAGTGCCAAAATAAGCAACATTCTCTCTTCAAGATACATGCTGTTTTATACTATAAAAATTGGCTTCTTTTAAGTGTGTTTTTGAAAGATAATATACATTTGTTAAATTTCTAAAATATGTGGTTGTAATTTTTCACTATTATTATTTAATTTCATTAGATATACAATATAAATTTTTGAGGAATAAATTATTGTAACAATGTGGAGAATGATAAATAAACTCCTAAAATGTCCATTGATTAGGGGGAGGTAATTGAATCATGGAGACCAATCTTTCCCAAGCTATTCTCATGATAGTGAATAAGTCTCACGAGATCTGATAGGTTTATCAGGGGTTTCCACTTTTGCTTCTTTCTCATTTTCTCTTGCCACCGCCATGTAAGCAGTGCCTTTTGCCTCCTTCCATGATTCTGAGGCCTCCCTAGTCTTGTGGAACTGTAAGTTCAATTAAACCTTTTTTCTTCCCAGGCTGGGGTATTTATTTATCAACAGGATGAAAACGGACTAATCCATAATCATAGAATCTTTCTCCATTTAAGCAAGAGTGGCATTATACATTTTATATAAATATGTGTGTGTGTGTGTGTGTGCGCTCGCGCGCATGCACGTGCGTCTGTGTGCACCTGCTTGGATTATTTTAAGATCTTAGTCAACTTCTTAAATTTCATCTTTTTCATATCTTTTATTTTTTAAGTACAAAAGCTTACAATCATATTTTCCTAAAGTAATTTCGGTACATTTCACATTTAAGGGCTTATTTTTGATGATATTATTGATAGCAACAAAAAACCTTTTTAGATAGTAGTGTTTTGTTATAAAAAATTATGCTTATGTATTTGGTTGAGTATCTGGCCTTCATTGTATCTATAAATGCAAATTTTAAAATTCAGGATTAACACCAGTTCACCTCATAATTATTGCTTAAAAACAAAGAGCAGGTATATAGGTCTTATGAGTAGGTAATAATTAAATACTGTTAAATCATTATAGGTACAATTATATCCAAGAAACAACATCGATGGATTATAATGGCTGAGATCTTAATTAAACACAAGTCAGCAAATTCTAAACAAAAGTTAAATGACTACCACCTTTTCCTAACTCTTTACACAAATCATTAGGCTGTATCTTCTTTTTTGAACATGAATTTCAACATGAAATTTAAATGCATTATTTAAGAAGACAGAATATAAAAATATCAGTTGAATATTAAAAGAATGGAACTGCTATAGTTTAAAATGTGCTCCTTCCAAAATTCATGTAGAAGCTTTATCTCCACTGTGACAGTATTAAGAGGTGAAGCATTTGGGACAGTGATTAAGTCATGAGGGTTCAATCATTATGAGTGAGATTAGTGTCTTATAAAAGAGCTGAAGGGAACCATGTTAGGCCCTTTTTACACTTCTGCTTTCTGATATGTGAGAAAACAGCATGTGACTCCTCAGGAGGATGCAATAAGACATCACATTGGAAAGAGAAAACAAGGCCCTCATCAAACATCAAGCCTACCAGCACCTTGATCTTGAACTTCTCAGCGTCCACAGCTATGAGAAATAGATGTCATCCTTTATAAATAACCCATTCTTAAGTATTTTATTCTAGCAGTAGAAAAAGACAAAGACAGGTACTAAATCACCTTTTGAAAAATCTGCCAAAATATTTTTAATGATCCAAACTCATCATTAATTGTACAAAATAAGAATTATCTCCCTGAAAGGTGCAAATTAGGATGCTGGTTTAGTTCTTTATTGAATTTATTTTAGTTCAGGTCATCTTGATCATTTTTGACAAACTCTAATTAAAATAATTTCATTTATATTAATATAGTATTGTTATAAAATATGTAGTTCTCAGCTCTCAATTCAGAAATCTGCTCATTTTTCTGTGTGGCTGTCTAATCCAACACTGGTATAGTTCACACCTCATATCTCAGAAGGCTATAGCTCTGTAGCCTTCTGGATGTTTGCTGGGCCACTGAGTAGTGTAATTATTTATGTTCATCTTGTAATTGTTTCCTCTATTTCATGATAATTGGGGAAAATGGATTAAGGATACAGGCAAAGTGTTTAGGTACCACACAAAGAAAATGATGAATTTTATTGTATTCTGACTCATTATTTAGTTTTAAGCTACCTGAGAGGAAAAAAAAAATGACTAATTTTTTAGTAGTCTCCAGTATAGCACATTATTCAGTATTTATATAGTATGCTGCTAAATTTAATGCATTATTGAAAGGAATAATTTGGTGTTTTCTGATATGTAAGCATGGCTTAAAATTACAATTTGAAAGCAGTAGATCTTTCTACTGAATCTATCCAATACTTTAAGTAATACAAATTACCATATAGTAAAATCTCCTTATGTTGTAGATTACTAATAGTTTATTTTATTTTATTTTTTATTTTTAGTGCATCTTATTGGTTTACTTGAAATTATATATTTTCAAATACTGGCCCTTTTCTTCCTCCTGTCTAACTGAAACATTGCATCCTTTGACCAATCACCCTATTCCTCCACTCCCTAGCCACCTGTAGCCACAGTTCTGTTCTTTGCTTCTGTGTGTTCATTTTTTAAATAGCTTATTTTAAATAACTATAAATTATCACCGTAAAGGTAGAATATGACTTGCAATTTTAACATATAAAGGCCCCAAAGGCAGAAGGGTAGTGTCAAGTTTGATGTAGTTAAACTACATACTGTATGGGATCTGCATAAGTTTGCTAGGGCTGCTCTAACAAAGGTAACAGACTGTGGCTAAAAACGAACAAAACAACAACAATAACAAATAGATAATTTATTTTCTTCATGGTTCTTGAGACTAGAAGTCCAAACTCATGTTGTCATCAACTTTGGTTACCTCTGAGACCTCTCTTCTTGGCTTCTAGATGGCTTTCTTCTCTCCATGTCTTCATAGCATCTTTCCTCTGCAGATGTTCATGTCCAAATGTTCTCCTATTATAACAACGTTAGGGCCCAATTTAATGACCTCATTTTAACTAAATTACCTTTATAAAGGCCCTATCTTTAAATATAGTCACACACTGAAGTATTGGGAGTTAGAACATCAACATATCAATTTTGGTGAGACACAATTCAACCCAAAACAGAATGATAAATATTAAGGTTGGCAAGGAGGAATGCTTATAAATATTTTTTTCAACGTTACTACTTTTTCTGTGATAGTAAATAAGAATGGTACATTATAATACTGTAACAAAATGTGGTCCTCAATATACAAATTATTATTTATCTATTATTTTCTTATAGAAAGCTTCATAACACAATACCACAAATCAGTAGCTTAAAAGCATACCTAGTTATGATCTCTCCATTCTCTAAGTTTGAACTCTGGGCACAAAATCAACACGCACTCTGCTCAGGCTCTCACAAACCTGAAATCTAACTCTTGGCTAGGGCTTGTTCTCATTTAAGGCTTGGGCCTTATCCCTAGAACATGTGGTTTTTGACAGAATTCAGTTTCAGTTCCTTTCAGTTGTAGGACTAAAATCCCTACTTTCCTGCTAGCTTTTGGCCCAGGGATCAAAATTGGCTTCTATTGCTAACCCTTGAGTCCTACCTACTTGGTGCTTTCACAGCATGGCAACTTAACTTCATCAAGACCAGCAGTATGATCTTCTTCATACTCTAAATCTCTGATTTCAGGAAGAAGTTAAGCCCACTAAAAGAGATAATTTCAAGTTATAAAAAAGAAAAATATAATCTTGTGATGTAAGTTACCTAGGATAGACAAAAATTACATTGTTCTCTCTAAATTTAGTAGCAAATATGGACAGACTTAGTGAAATACATTTATGTTTTATGTTGTATTTTCAAGATTGCATTTCCAGTGATTGGAGCTTTCCAAAGAGGCAAATTATCAACTTTATTGTAAAAGCAGCTCTTAACAAATTATTCCAAAGCCCATTTTTTTTTCTCAATTTAAGTTTAATCATTGTAAATAATTTGTCAACTCTTAAATATATATTTATTGAAAACTAACACTTATCTTCCTGAGATCACATTAGGTGTTCTATTAATGTACATAGATACAACATTCATTTTCTTTTATTATTATAATACTTTAAGTTCTGGGATACATGGCAGAACGTGCAGATTTGTTACATAGGTATACATGTGCCATGGTGGTTTGCTATACCCATCAACCCATCATCTACATTAGGTGTTTCTCCTAATGCTATCCCTTCCCATGCCCCTACTCCCTGACAGGTCCCAGTGTATGGTGTTCCCATCTCTGTGTCCATGTATTTTCATTTTTCAACTCCACTTATGAGTGAGAACATGTGGTGTTTGGTTTTCTGTTCCTATGTTAGTTTGCTGAGAATGATGGCTTCCAGCTTCATCCAGGTGTCTGCAAAGGACAGGAACTCATCCTTTTTATGGCTGCATAGTATTCCATGGTGTATATGTGCCACATTTTCTTTATCCAGTCTGTCTCTGATGGGCATTTGGGTTGGTTCCAAGTCTTTGCTATTGTGAATAGTGCTGCAATAAACATACATGTGGATGTGTCTTTATAGTAGAGTGATTTATAATCCTTTGGGTATATACCCAGTAATGGGATTGCTGGGTCAAATGGTATTTCTAGTTCTAGATCCTTGAGGAATCACCACACTGTCTTCCACAGTGGTTGAATTAATTTACATTGTTCTCTCTAATTTTAGTAGCAAATAAATGTATTTCACTAAGTGTAAAAGGGTTCCTATTTCTCCACATCCTCTCCAGCATCTGTTGTTTGCTGACTTTAATGATCGCCATTCTAACTGGCGTGAGATGGTATCTCATTGTTGTTTGATTTGCATTTCTCTAATGACCAGTGATGATGAGCTTTTTTGTTTGTTTGTTTCTAGGCCGCATAAATGTCTTCTTTTGAGAAGTGTCTGTTCATATCCTTCCCTCACTTTTTGATGGGGTTGTTTGTTTTTTTCTTCTAAATTGCTTTAAGTTCCTTGTAGATTCCTGACATTAGCCCTTTTACAGATGCGTAGACTGCAAAAATGTTCTCTCATTCTGTATGCTGCCTGTTCACTCTGATGAAAGTTTCTTTTGCTGTGCAGAAGCTATTTAGTTTAATTAGATCTCATTTGTCAATTTTGGCCTTTGTTGACATTGCTTTTGGTGTTTTAGTCATGAAGTCTTTGCCCATGCCTATGTCCTGAAAGGTACTGTCTAGGTTTTCTTCTAGGATTTTCGTGGTTTTACGTTCACATTTAAGTCTTTAATCCATCATGAGTTAATTTTTGTATAAGATATAATGCGGGGTCCAGTTTCAGTTCTCTGCATATGATTAGCCAGTTTTTCCAATACCGTTTATTAAATAGGAAATACTTTCTCCATTTCTTGTTTTTGTCAGGTTTGTCAAAGATCAGATACTTGTAGATTTGTGGCATTATTTCTGAGGCCTTTGTTCTGTTCCACTGGTCTATATATCTGTTTTGGTACCAGTGCCATGCTGCTTTGGTTACTGTGGGCTTGTAGTATATTTTGAAGTCAGGTAGTGTGATGCCTCCAGGTTTGTTCTTTTTGCTTAGCATTGTCTTGGCTATACGGGCTCTTTTTTGGTTCCATATGGAATTAAAAGTATTTTTTTCTTATTCTGTGAAGATATGCAATGGTACCA
Organism: Theropithecus gelada; assembly: GCF_003255815.1. Classification (NCBI taxonomy): domain Eukaryota; kingdom Metazoa; phylum Chordata; class Mammalia; order Primates; family Cercopithecidae; genus Theropithecus; species Theropithecus gelada. Next base: position 128,640,062 of record NC_037672.1, read on the forward strand.
CCAAAACTAAGCTTCATAAGCAAAGGAGAAATGAAATCCTTTATATACAAGCAAATGATGAGAGATTTTGTCACCAACAGGCCTGCCTTACAAGAGCTCCTGAAAGAAGTATTAAATATGGAAAGGAAAAACTGGTACCAACCACTGCAAAAACATACCAACTTGTAAAGACCCTCAACACTATGAAGAAACTGCATCGACTAATGGGCAAAATAAAGAGCTAGCATCATAATGCCAGGATCAAATTCACACATAACAATATTAACCTTAAATATAAATGGGCTAATGTCCCAATTAAAAGACACAGACAGGCAAATTGGATAAAGAATCAAGACCCATCGTCATGCTATATTCAGGAGACCCATCTCCTGTGCAAAGACACACATAGGCTCAAAATTAAGGGATGGAGGAGTATTTACCAAACAAATAGAAAGCAGGACAAGCAGGGTTTGCAATCCTAGTCTCTGATAAAACAGACTTTAAACCAACAAAGATCAAAAAAGACAATGAAGGGCATTACATAATGGTAAAGGGACCAATGCAAGAAGAAGAGATAACTATCCTAAATATATCCTAAGCATTCAACACAAGAACACCCAGATTCATAAGGCAAGTTCTTAGAGACCTACAAAGAGACTTAGATTGCCCCACAATAATAGTGGGAGACTTTAACACCCCACTGTCAATATTAGACAAAATAATGAGACAGCAAATTAACAAAGATATTCAGGACTTGAACTCATCTCTGGACAAAGCAGATGTAATAGACACCCACAGAACTCTCTTCCACCCCAAATCAACAGAATATATTTTCTTCTCAGCACAACATCACACTTATTCTAAAATTGACCACATAATTGGAAGTAAAATACTCCTCAGCAAATGCACAAAATGGAAATCATAACAAACAATCTCTTAGATCACAGGGACACTGAACAACCTGCTCCTGAATGACTACTGGGTAAATAACGAAATTAAAGCAGAAATGAATAAGTTATTTGAAACCAATGAGGAAAAAGGCACAATCCCAGAAATTCTGGGATGCAGCTGAAGGAATGTTTAGAGGGAAATTTATAGCACTAAACGCCCACATGAAAAAGCAGGAAGGATCTAAAATCGACACCCTAACATCACAGTTAAAGAACTAGAGAAGCAAGAGCAAACAAATTCAAAAGCTAGCAGAAGACAAGAAATAACTAAGATCAGAGCAGAACCGAAGGAGATAGAGACATGAAAAATCCTTAAAAAAAAAATCAATGAATCCAGGAGCTGGATTTTTGAAAAGATTAACAAAATAGATAGACCGCTAGCTGTAGTAATAAATAAGAAAAGAGAGAAGAATCAAATAGATATAATACAAGATGATAAAGGGGATATCACCACTAATTCCACAGAAATACAAACTACCATCAGAGAATTCTATAAACACCTCTATGCAAATAAACTAGAAAATCTAGAAGACATGGATAAATTCCTGGACACGTAGACCTTCCCATGACTAAACCAAGAAGAAGTCAAATCCCTGAATAGATCAATAACAAGTTCTGAAATTGAAGTAGTAATTAATAACCTACCAACCAGAAAAAAAAGCCCAGGACCAGACAGATTTACAGCCAAATTCTATCAGAGGTACAAAAAGGAGCTGGTACCATTTCTCCTGAAATTTTTCAAACAATAGAAAGAGAAGGACTCCTCCCTAACTCATTTTATGAGGTCAGCATCATCCTGATACCGAAACCTGGCAGAGATACAACAGTAAAAGAACATTTCAGGCAAATAACCCTGATGAACATCGAAGTGAAAACCCTCAGTAAAATACTGACAAACTGAATCCAGGAGCATATCAAAAGCTTATCCACCATGATCAAGTCAGCTTCATCCATGGGTTGCAAGGCTGGGTCAACATACACAAATTAATAAACATAATCCATCATATAAACAGAACCAAAGACAAAAGCCACATGATTATCTCAATAGATGCAGAAAAGGCCTCTGATAAAATTCAATACATCTTCATGCTAAAAACGCTCAATAAATTAGGTATCAATGGAGCGTATCTCAAAATAATAAGAGCTATTTTTGACAAACCCACAGCCAATATCACACTGAATGGACAAAAGCTAGAACATTCCCTTTGAAAACTGGCACAAGACAAGGATGCCCTCTCTCACCACTCCTATTCAACACAGTGTTGGAAGTTCTGGCCAGGGCAAACAGGCAAGAGAAAGAAAGAAAGGGTATTTAAACAGGAAGAGAGGAAGTCAAATTTTCTCTGTTTGCAGATGACATGATTGTATATCTAGAAAACCCCATCATCTCAGCCCAAAATCTCTTTTAGTTCATAAGCAACTTCAGCAAAGTCTCAGGATACAAATCAATGTGCAAAAATCACAGGCATTCCTACACACCAATAACAGATAGAGAGCCAAATCGTGAGTGAACTCCCATTCACAATTGCTACAAAGAGAATACAATACTCAGGAATATAACTTGCAAGGGATATGAAGGACCTCTTCAAGAAGAATGACAAACCACTGCTCAAGGAAATAGGAGAGGACACAAACAAATGAAAAAAAAAAATTCATGGTTATGGATAGGAAGAATCAATATGATGAAAATGGCCATATTGCCCAAAGCAATTCAACAACAATATTCTTTAAGTGGTTTTTGAATGCTAAGGAGACTGCCTTCCATCCATTGATGCACTTATAATTTAATATTTAAAAGTCACAGGACATTTATAGGCAGTGAGAAACAAAACAAAATGAAAGTGCTTGAAACCTGGTAAACTACAGCAATCACTTACAATATAGACAAGCAGCAACAGCCTTTTTTGCTTGTGGAAGTATCTCAGTCTTTTTATACTGATATGAATATCGAAAATACTCAGTAAATATTTGTTGGATAATAAGTGATCAGTCATTTATATCAGAAGTATACTTAAGCTAGAAAGAGGAAACATAGAATCAGGCCTGAAACTGAAGCTGGAAATTGATGCAGAATGAACAGATAGATTAGAATCCAAAGTCTCAGCAATGTGCTAGGTACAAAGATAACTATCCATTCTGGAAGACACAAGGCAAACAAATTAAGCCTTGAAAGGTAAATGACTTGACATCACATGTTAGGCAACGTTTTCTATTGTTCTTCGCCTCAGATTATAAATGTTTGAGTACGACTTTCCAAACTGCTTTCATATTTTGTCTGTAAGTAGAAAGCATTTGCTGTACTTAAAAGGTACATTTCTGGTATTTAGGGAGAATGTAAATTCAACCTCTCTGGCACTCTATAATTACCTTACTGTAATGTAACTTTCTACAACACCCCAAAAGCTTTTCCTTCAACACTTCTTGAAACTCCTACTGTTCAAGTATAGTTCTGTAGAAATTGCTGCATTTCTCATCCTTCATTGAAGGACAAAATTTTTACTGCCCACGGTTGGCTGTTTGTGTCTCCAAACACCAGAGTAACTTGATGGCTCAGACCAAACATCAATCCTCTTTGGCTTTCATATCTGCACAAACATTCCTGATCACTGGTTCCTCCACCTAGTGACTAATTTCACCATCCCTTCCCAAATATTTCAATTCACTGAAAACTCTTAATCATAAATAAAAACTCCTAACCGATCACCTGAAAACTCCTTTTTTGTAAGTCCACAGTCAATCTATCAATGAATTCTATTAATTCTAAATAAGATCAATCAGTTTTCTTAAAAAAAAAAAATTCCTAATGCACAAGCGCAAAGCATAATAATGCGACTCTCGGTTGAACACATTTGTTTCCTTATAGATCTCTGTTCTTGTATGTATGACCTCTTCCAGTGTATATTTTTTGTTGGCCAGATAAACCGATCACTTTAAAATGTGAATCAGATAACTCCACTGCTTGCTTAAAAACAAGGGGTGCTGGCTTTTTAACATGTACCATAAAAGGTCCTGTTTGATCCTATCCCATCCAGTGTCTCTAGATTTTATATCAGCTATTCCTTTACCTTTTATCATTTTTTTTTCTTATATCAACCTGACTAACTTGATGGGGAGATCACTTCTAAGAAAGTATTTTCCTGATTATTCTTTCAAAATTGTCATCTTCTGACCTCCTGCCTTCACTTTATAGTCTCTCTCACAGAAGCCATCTCTTTCGTGTCATGAAAATTATCATCATTTGAATTTGGTATTGATCAATATGCTTATTTTTAATGACTTTCTTCTGGAGTAAGCTACAAGCTTAATGTGAGCAAAAATTATTTCTTATTTGTTTATTCCTACTTACCCAGAGTCTGAAACAATAATTAGCACAGCGATAATGTCCACAAAATGTAAACGAGTGAAATAATGGTTCCGTTTTGGTTAACACTTTTAGGAAGAAAGGGATAGTTGTTAAAGGTATACTACAAAGCATTGCCAAACATTATTATACATTATTGCTTAAGCTCTGTTGTGAGTATGTAGATGTTAGTTAGTTTTTACCTGACATAAATGTTTCTATGCCCAACATATTATATTAAATGTAGGGAAAGATAATTAATTTTATCTACCTGAATTTGCTAAACATACCCATCTTTTTCTATGCATGCTCTCTCAGTGCGATGAACTGGGTCACGACGTAAAGAAGTCAAAGTAATGGTATTTCTTTAATAAGTGCAAATGTGTATATTTCTTCATTGTAATATACAATGTGAAAAATTATCAGTTCAGAATTACTTAGAAAAACTGAGTTTTAAGCACGGTGAGGACAGTTATCATGTCTTATTTAATTGTCATAATGTGTATGTATTATCTATACAATATAGCAACACTCAACTATTGATTTGGTAAATCAATAGATGGATGGATGAATGAAAGAACAGATAGATGGATAGATGGAGAGATAATCACATTTCATATGAAAGATTTAAGATAAGGGTTAGAGATTATGAAGTAAATGGTTTCACAATTTGGTACTCTGAGAGTATTGTGATAAATTAACTTTAAAAAACCTGCCATTCATGAATGTTTTTCATTATTTTCCTGTACACATCTTTTGAAAATGCAAATCTTTACACGTGACCAAAGTACCCTTAAATTTAAAAGTACTCATTATTGTATTTACTTCAATATATTTTTTATTTGCTCATTTTACTTTATTGTTTTGTTTAAAATATTATCTAAGGTTACAAAGTATAAAATAAGCTCTTGGTGTTGACTTCTTTCTTTTTCTTTCTTTTTCTTTTTCTTTTTTTTTTTTTTTTTTTTTGACAGAGTTTCTCTTTTTTTTCCCAGGCTGCAGTTTTGTGGGGGGATTTTTTTTTTTTTCTTTCTTTTTCTTTTTCTTTTTTTTTTTTTTTTTTTGAGACAGAGTCTCTCTCTTGTTGCCCAGGCTGCAGTGTAGTGGCGGGATCTTGGCTCACTGCAAACTCCGCCTTCTGGTTTCAAGCGATTCTCCTGCCTCAGCCTCCTGCATAGCTGGGATTACAGGCGCCTGTCACCACACCCTGCTAATTTTTGTATTTTTAGTAGAGAAGAAACCTCATCATGTTGGCCAGGCTGGTCTCGAATTCCTCGTGATCTGCCTGCCTCGGCTTCCCAAACTGCTGGATTACAGGTGTGAGCCACTGTGCCTGGCCTTAATGTTGACTTCTAATAAACAATGGTTTCAGTGACATTCTGTGGCATACCTCTCTATGAAGATCATATAAGACTGGGCGCAGTGGCTCATGCCTATAACCCAAGCACTTTGGGAGGCCAGGCGGGAGGATTGCTTGAAGCCAGGAGTTTGAGACCAGCCTGGGCAACATGATGAGACCTCAAAAAAAAAAAAAAAAAAAAAAAAAAAAAAAAGCCGATGTGGTGGCACATGCCTCCTGTAGTTCTAGCTACTTGGAAGGCTGAAGCAGGATGATCACTTGAGCACAGGGGTTCAAGGCTGAAGTGAGCTATGATCGGGGCACTGCACACCAGCCTGGGCAACAGAATAAGACCCTGTCCCAAAAGAATACAATTAAAAATTATACATACATATAATTTAAAATTATGTATATATAATTTTTATTTATTTTTATTTATATATAATATTGACTGAAAGAAGAAATTTCAAAATTCATCTCAAATTAGTGAATCACTCATTTCCTTGTCAAACTTAAATAACACTAGACAATATGAAATTTAAATAAGTTGGTTAGACAGGGAAAATGTTTGAAGATAATTATTTCATACATTTTCACTGGTGACTATAAAATAGTACTTTAAACTCAAGTGCTGGTTGCTGATGGAGTGCGAATCAACTTCAATTGTTTTTGACTTCTTCCGAGTGAAATATATGAAGAAATATCACACCAAATGCATTCACAGAAATAGTAACTGAAGATAGATTAATGAGGTCTGAAACTATAAGCACTGAGGAATAGGACTACACAAACAGATAAACACAATGTTACAGTGACAAAAGCAACGACAAGAAACAAATCAATATAATATTCAACTTTTAAAACGAGAGTACAAACAAAAATAGAGGTTTAAGAGACACAGACAATCATCTTCAAGTATTCAAGTAGTAAAGTATGTATGCTTATAAATGAATATATATATGTGTAATATAATTACAGGAAATTAGAGAAAGAAATGGAAGCATCAAATTTCTGAAAGACTATTTCACATGTTAAAAATTGTTATTTCTCTAGGTAAGATTATGAGTGAAAATTTAGTCTTTTTTCATTCTTATGCATTTTCTTCTTAATTTTTCATGAAATAATTATAACGTTTATAATTAGAATATAATTAAAATGTATTATTTAGAAATAGTTCACAAGACAAAAAACATCTTCAATTTATGATGATGAATGAAGTAAAGCAAATGTAGGTATCTAAAAGACTAAATTAATAAACCCACAAAATATTGGTACAAAGCATTATTAGTTTGTCATTTGTTAATTATTTCTAATTTAAAAATATAGAAATAATATGCCAATACATATATATTAAATTTTAAATGGCTTCCATTAATATATTTTAACTTAGTGATATCGTGTATATCAATTCATAAATCAACTTAAATGTTTGTTGGTGATATTTCTTAGATAGCCAGACTTCAAAAATTAACAAAATGTTTCCTTTTTTACTTTTTCCCTGTTTTTATCATTTCTCCTTTTTTTACTTATGCACAACATATTATTTTTTTCATCAAATCTTTCATATCCTACATTTCCCAGAATCATAAGCACATTCAGACAATTTTGTAGTATTTATTCAATTTAGTCAAATCAGATCAATGTGTATCTCAAACTTGAACTATGTTTCTATCCTCATCACCGATGATACAATGTTTGTGTTTTTAAACAGCTGTAACAAACTTGTAAGGGAAATGAAAGTCTTTTCCAAATTATTCAGTTACTTGTTCAGTACTCCATCACTCATCTATCAATAAATTTACCTATTATCTATGGAAGATATAATCTATCAAAAATGCTTTACCTGTTTTTAGGTCCTGTATAGAAAATTGAAGATATCATGTTATTTTCATATTTTTTATAAAAAAGACCACTCTATGTATTCTTTTGGTTTTTTTGGGAAATACAGTGGAATAGTAATAATGTAGAGAGAGAAATTACCACGTAATTTAAACTATGTGGATCAGAAATTACAAAACCTCTTATATAACAGCATTTTAATGTCTTTTATTCTGTCTACAATGAAATTGTAAAATGAATTATACTGAATCATCTATATTCATTTTTTTACATCTAGTTTGATGCATTTTTATTTTTATTTATTTATTTTTAGAGACAGGGTCTTCCTCTGTCATCTAGACTTAAGTGCAGTGGCACAATCATGGCTCACTACAGCCTCAAACTCTTCAGCTTAAGGGATCCTCCTGCCTCAGCCTCTCAAGCAGCTAGGACTACAGGCATGTTCTACCATGCTCAGCTAATTTATTTATTTATTTCTGTTTGTTTATGTGTGTGTGTGTGTGCGCGCGCGTGTGTGTGTGTGTTTGTTTTCTCATAGAGACAGGATCTTTCTTTGTTGCCTAGACTAGTCTCAAATTCCTGGCCTCTAGTGATCCTCCCACCTTGTACTCTCAAACCTGAGGCCTTTTTAGTTATTTTGCAAAGTAATTCATCAATAATTTAAAAAACTGTATCATAAGATAAATTCTTACTCATAACAGAAAGGTATCTGCATATCAATAAGTTACATCTTCCACTTTATTGCAATTTTCAATTCAAAGCAAGTTAATCTTTACCTTGAATTATTATTCCTAGAAAATCCATGTGGAATTCTTAATTAATTCTCTAATTTGTCTTCTCATCATTTTAGCAGTGTCACTCATAAAGCAAAAGTTTTTACTTTTGGGATGTATTTTTTGTTGTTACTTTTCCTTTTTAGGGATTATGCTTTTGGTAGTAAGAATAAGAACTGTTTACCTGATGCAGCTTCCTAAAGGTGATTTGGGTTTTTTAACCCCTAAAATCTTATGTTTTTATATTTTACATTGAAATCTGTGATCTATTTAGAGTTAATGCGAGTATAAGATGTGAGATATAGTTACTCTGTGTATTAGTTTCTTCTTACACTTCTAATAAAGACATAACCAAGACTGGGTAATTTATAAAGGAAAGAGGCTTAATTGACTCACAGTTCCACAGGGCTGAGGAGGCCTCAAGGAACTTAAATTATGTCAGAAGAGGAAGCAAGCACATCCTTCTTCACATGGCAGCAGCAAAGAGAAGTGTAAAGTGAAGTAGGGAGAAAGCCCCTCATAAAACCATCAGGTCTCGTGAGAACTCACTCACTGCCATGCACTCACTGTCATGAGAACTGCGTGGAGGTAACTGCCCCTATGATTCAATTACCTCCCACCGTGTCCCTCCCACGACATGTGGGGAATATGGAAACTACAGTTCAAGATGAGATTTGAGTGGAGACACAGGCCAACTATATCACTTTGTTTGTTTTTGCCTATGGATATCCAAATATTTCCATATGATTTCCTCCAAAGGCCATCTTTCCTCCATGGCATAGAATTCCATTTGCCTCTTTGACAAAAATCAGTTAGGAATATTTATGTGGGTCTATTTCTCTGTTTCGATTAGTTCCATTTATCTATATGTCTACCTGTTGTTTAAGATTTAAAACAAAGGTTAATTATTATGTTTATCTTGAAATCTGGGGAAAACCAGAGGCCCTCTTTTCCAGAGTACAACCCACTGTGGCATTGCACAGCATGCATTGTCTTCCTTTTTTGGGCTGTGAATATATATTACTAATAAACTAGTATGAGGCTCATCTGTACATTGTTGGGTGCTGTGTGTTTGACCTGTAGCATAACTTTGTGATAGTAAGCTCAAAAACCTAATCATGGGATAAAAAGGATGAGATCAAAACACTGTATCTCTGACAATACAATACATTTTTTAATTTTGTAGCTATAAAAGTCTTGAAATAGAGTAGACCAATATATCCCACTTTATTATTCTGCTTCCAAATTATTTTAGCTATTTGAGTTCCTTTGTTTTCGCACCTACATTTCAGATATTGTCAATATCTAAGAATTCTTGCTGGAATTTTGATGGACATATTGTTAAACCCACATACCAATAGGAGGAGAATTGGTAGTTTTTCTATATTGAGTCTTCCAATCCATGAACAGGCTATGTATCTCCATTTGGTTAGGTCTTACTTTGTTTCTTTCATTACCACGGCATAGTTTCAGCATATAAGTCTTGTAAGTGTATTCTTAGTTTTATACCTATGTGTTTTGTTGCTTTGATCTTTTTTTAAGCAGTTTTAAATGATATTGCATTTTTAATTTTAACATCGATGTGCTCATTGCTAGTTATAGAAATGCAATTTATTTTTGTAGGTTAGTCTTGTATTCTGTCACCTTTCCAAATGAACCTGTTAGATCTAGGAACATTTTTTAAAAAGAGAATTATTGGAATTTTCTAGATAGAAAATCGTGTCATCTGTAAATAGTTTTTCTTATTTGTTTTTGATTTGTATCCCTTCTACTGGTCTTTCTTGGCATATTTCACTGACTAGAATTCCCGGTACTATGTCGAATAAGAGTGACTAGTGTGGACATATATTTTCACATTCCTGGTAGAATAAAAGCATTCATTTTTTTTCATGGTTAAGTATGTGACTGGTAGGTTTCATTGAGTTGATTTGTTTTGCTTTGTTTTTGTAAATTCTCTTATATAGGAAATTCTACTCTATTTCTATTTTTCTGACATTTCTTAAAAATTATGAATGAGTGTTGAATTTTGTCAAATGCTTTTTCTACATCACATCAATTGATATAATATTAAGATTTTTTTTCTTTCTTATAGTGTTAATATAATGGATTACATTTATTGAATTTTGAATAGTGATTTAGCCTTCCATGACTGGAATAAACCCTATTTAGTGATGGTATATAATTCATTTTCTGCTTTTTTTATAAATTTTAATTTCTTTATTAATTTTAAAATTTAAAAAAAAAAATAGAGATCTCACTAAAATGAGGCCTCACTATGTTGCCCAGGCTGATATCACACTCCTAAGTTCAAGTGATCTGCCTGCCTTGGCTTCTTAAAGTGCTGAGACTATAAGCCTGAGCCACTGTTCCCAGCCATTAACTCTTTTTATATAATAATTTTGCATCTATATTACTGTAGAACATTGATCTGTAGATTTTTTGTTTCTTCTCTCTATCCTTTGCTTTAGAAGTAGGGGAATATTAACTTCATAAAATGAATTTGAATTTGTCCCCTCTAATTTTGTTTCTGCATGAAATTGTGTAGAATTAGTTATTCCTTCTTAAAATATTTATATAATGCTTCTCTGAAACTACCTGGGTCTTGGAATTTTTAGTGCGAGGAATTTTTAAATTGCAAATTTAATATCTCAAGTAGTTATAGGACTATTAACATTATCTATTTCATATTGAGTGAATTGTGATAGGATATGCTTTTTGAAGAATTGGTCCAATTCATCTGAATTGTGAAATTTATGCATCAATTTGTTTGTAGTATTCCCTTATTATTCATCAGTGATGATATGGTAGTCCCTGTTTCATTCCTGATAGTGATAATTTGTTTTGACTTTTTGTCTTTGTCAGTCTTGTTAGATGTGTGTCCATTGTATTGATTTTCCCCAAGGACAGCTATTTGTTTGATCAGTTTTCTTACTTGCTTTTTTGTTTTTGATTTTGTTGTATTCTTTCTTGTCCTATTATTTTCTTTCTTCTGCTTGACTTATTTTGATATTCTTCTTGGTTCTTGAAGCGGACATTCAGATGATTGTTGAAGACAGTTCCTCCTTTTAGAATGTTAATTATCTTATGTTTCTTCTCAGCACTGATTTAGCTGCCTCCCACATATGTTGATATATTACATTTTCACTTTTATTTAGTTCACTTCATTTTTGATTTATAGATTTTTCAAGGAAGCATTTGGTTTCTAAGTGTTTGGAGGCTTCTTATCTTTCCATTATTGATGTTTAGATTGATTCAATTGCATTCATAGATTAAATTCTCTATGATATGATATATCCAGATATGCTTTGTGAGTGTTTGAAAAAATGTGTCATCTGCTACTGTGGGATTAGGAGTTCTCTAAGTATAAATTTAACCCTGTTGGTTGATAATTTTATTGATTTTTTCCATATTCTTGCAAATTTTCTAATTATTATATCAATTGCTGAGAGAGTTGTTGAAGTTTCCAACAGTAATTGTGGATTCATCTATTCCTTTTATCAGTTTTTGCTTGATATACTTTACATATCTGTTGTTTGGTGCATAAACATTAGGACTGAGGTCCTGTGTGTGGAATGACGCTTTTACGACCTTATTTAGTGTCCCTTTTAGATTGGTCATTTTCTATGCTCTGAAATCTACTTTACCTGACATTAATATAGCCTGTTTAGCTTTCTTTTCGTTAATGTAACACGTTAATCAAATTAATGCATACAAAGTACAATCAGCCCTGTATCAGTGGTTCTGCACCCGTGGATTCAACCAACCTCAGAAAATATTTTAGACACAATAAAATGGGGCTGAGTGAGGTGGCTCACACCTGTAATCCCAGCATTTTTGGTGGCCGAGGTGGATGAAACATCTGAGGTCAGGAGTTGGAGACCAGGCTGGCCAACATGGTGAAACCCTATGTTTACTAAAAATACAAAAATTAGCTGGGCCTGGTAGCTCAGGTGGCTGTAATCCCAGCTACTTGGGGAGCAGAGACAGGAGAATAACTTGAGTCCGGAAGGCAGAGGTGGCAATGAACAGAGATGGCACCATTGCACTCCAGGGTGGGCGACAGAGTGAGACTCCATCTCAATACATACATACATACATAAATACATAAATAAAGGAAAACAATAAAATGACAATAAAACAATAAAATAATACAAATAAAAACACATTATAATACAAATTTGAACTGTCTACCGAGCATTTAATTGTATTTGGTATTATAAGCAATCTGGTGGTGATAAAAAATACATAGAAAAAAATGTATGTTGGTTATCTGCAAACACTCCGCCACTTTATAAGGATTTGTGCTTCCAACAGATTTTGGTATCCAGGAAGTCCTAGAACCAATCTCTCATAGGTACCAAGAGATAACTGTATATCTCTACATAGGTATTTTAGTGTTTTCTCTAGGTATTAAATTATATATGTATGACATTGCAGTCTACTCATGTTGGCATTTTACAAGTTTGAATGAAATATAGAGACCTTACACTTTATATCCTATTGTTTTTCTCTGTTTATAATTGTCTTAACTATATGTGGAATATAGTTAACACATCAGACAGTGTTATAATGTTTGCTCGAACTGTCAAACGTAATTTAGAAAACTGAGAAGAGGAGGAAAATATGGTGTCTTTATTTATATTTTTACTCTTTCTCTTTGTTCATTCTTTCTTGTATGTTCAAGATCCCTTCTTATATCAATTATTTTTTCTGTTTAGAGAACTTCCTTTAGCCATTCTTTTAAGTAGTTGACTGTTCTTTTCTTTTAGCATTTGAGAAAAAATGTTATATGACTTCCTTGGACCTCTTGTTTTCTGATGAGAATTTCACCATAATCTGAACTGTTTTTCCCTATAGGTAATTTGTTGCTTTTATCTTACTGTTGTCAAAAATATTTTTTTTTTTTTTTTTTTTTGTCTTTCAGAAGTTTCACTATGTCTTAGCATAGATTTGTTTAGATTTATTGTGTTTTTGATTCACTCAGCTTCTTGACTGTAGTTTTCTTTTACCAAGTTTTGGGGGTTTTCAGCAATCATCTCTTGGAATTTATTTTCAGCTCCCCTGTTCTTTCTCCTTGTTTCTTTAACTCTGATGCCACAGATGTTCAATTTTTTGTCATCATTTCCCATGTCCCTGAGGCTCTGGTTTTCTTCAGTCTATTTTGTCTCTGTTTTTCATTTTGGGTAATTTGTGGGTAATTTGCACTATTCTATGTTCCAGGTAACTTTCTTTTGTCTTTTTCATTCTGCTGCTGAGCCATTCCATTGAGTTTTATTGTGGATTAGTTATTACATTTTTTAGAACTAAAATTTTTATGTGGTTCTATACCTCTTCTAATTCTTCATTTAAAATCTATTCTTTTCATATATTTCAATTGTGTTTATAAATATGCTTATTGAAACATTATTGTGACTACCGCTTTAATATCTTTGTCAGATAACTCTAACATGTCTTTTATTTAGGTGTTGGCAAATCGTCAATGTCTTTTTTCATTCAAGCTGAGACTTTCTTGCTGTTTATATAGCAAGTACTTTTCAACTGATGGCTGACATTTTGTCTAATATGGTATGAGGGTCTGTATCTTCATTAAACCTACTGCTTTAGTTGACTTTCTCTGACACAACAATATCAGGGGAAGGGAATACACAGACTCCTTATTCCTAAGTGGGGTAGATGTCTAGATTGTGCCCTCAGCCTGTGTTGACACCTGAGGAGGGTCTTTATGACTAGTGCTGAGCTAGGGTGGGATTTAGGGCTCTTAATTAGGCCTCCACTGATACACCTTGGTTGGGATGCTTTGAAGTGCCTCTTTACTACACCCCATGTGGTCACTGCAAAGACTGTAAGAGTTGGGGAGGTTAGTGAAAGTCCTGATTTCCCCAGTAGGCCTTTTTTGACCTACTTCAGTATTTTGGGAGAAAGGTGTCGCATTATTGTGAGGTGGGATTGGAAATATGAGCCTTTTAGCATGTTGTTTCCATTAGCCCCATGCAGGGGTGGGCCCTTGTTAGTGTCTGACAGGTATGAAAGTCTCAGCTCTCTGTTACGTATTCTAGGGCTTTATCCCAGCAGATACATCACTCATTACAAGATTTTTTTTTTTTTTTTTGTGGAATATGCCTGTAGTAGAGTAGTTGTTTCAAACTATTTTGTCTTGCTAGGATGCTACTCTCTTGCTCCATAAGATAGAGATAGCTGACTTTTTAGGGTGGCTTTTGGTTTGTTTTATGTGTGTGGGGTGGGTGGAGGAGCTGTTAGGGCCTGTTGGCTTTTCTAGGTTGCCTGATATTTTAGCTCCAAGTCTATGACTAAAAGGTAAAAGCAAACCCAAATATCTCACCACGATTTCATTCCTTGATTTCCAAAGCGCCTAGCCAGTTTGCTTTCTTCTCTCCACATTTTAGAGCATTTCTGTTTGTTTTACGTATAACATTTGTTTATATTACTATTAATCATAACATGCATACATGTATTATAAACTTATTTTGCATATATTACTCATTAAATAATAAAAATAACAACTTTATGTATTACTGGAATTAATTTTACAAATATAGTGTAATGAATTTTGGATTTACAGAAGAATACTTAGAGTACAAACCAATTATAAAAATTTTAAAATATGCAAGAAATATGTCATTAGGATACATTTATAGTATAAATATAAGCATAAAGTAAAAATGCAATTTAATATGAATAGTTGACACTATATTAAAGATAATTACTAATTATAGACATAAGGAGAGAAGTTATAATTTGGAGAAAATTCACAAAGGAATTTCAATGTTTTGTTGGTGTTTACAATTACTGAGGTCAATGTTTTTTCCTATTACCTTTGTACATTTCTGTACATCTAAAATACCTAAAAATGCAAACTTTTCTACAAATTAAAAAAAATAAATTTCTGAATTCACTGCACTGACAAAAGATACTTGTCCTTAGTCAAATGTTACCCTGAATATACTTACTTTGTAGAAAAGGTCTCTCTTTTTTTCTTTTTGAGACAGAGTCTCTCTCTGTTGCCCAGGCTGGAGCGCAATCTCAGCTCACTGCAAGCTCTGCCTCCCGGTTTCACACCATTCTCCTGCCTCAGCCTCCGGAGTAGCTGGGACTACAGGCACCTGCTACCACATCCAGTTAATTTTTTGTAATTTTAGTGGAGACGGGGTTTCACCGTGTTAGCCATGATGGTCTCGATCTCCTGACCTTGTGATCCACCTGCCTCAGCCCCCCAGAGTGCTGGGATTACAGGCATGAGTCACCCCGCCCGGCCAGAAAAGGTGTCTTACAAAGCTATTCTTCAGTTTGTACATGATAATTTGTTATATAAAGTGATGTTGAAGAATTCAGCATAAATTTAGATCCAACTTAAATACAAGTACTCCAGAAAATACCTTCTAAGTGAATCGACAAAGATAACTTGGTGATGTGTTGGTTTGATTCGTTAGACTTTTCTAATTGTCAGCTCTCACTAAAAGACACTGAAACTGAAGCAGCTAAATCATGAATCTTGATTTGCAGAATCTTCATTTTGGAAAAAATGATTATAACCAGCTTCTGTTTTAACAGGTGAAACTTCACAAAAATAATATATTGATCTCTACTGATTACAGTATATTCAGGATCTCTCGTCTATAAAGTAAGTTTTATTTTCTCTTGAATGAGATGGAATTTATATTCCTAAACATCTACCAAATTGTTCCTTTACCCTATATGAAAGAATACTCACAAGGTCATGGACTTCAACTTGATCGTTACTAGCTGTATTATTATATTAGCCGTATATTATACTAACTGTATTATTTTGCAAAACTTGCAATGTTTATAAACATCTCAACTTCTCCGATTATCCACATCTTCAAAAAAATTGTTAATATCACAAGATTGTTGTTAAATTTAGTTTAGGAAAGGCATGTGAAGTACTCCTTAACAAATTGTTTCTAAATAACTATCCCTATATATAACTGCTTCTATATATAAATATAAACAATATAAATTGTTCTTATATATAACTACTATAGTTATTTAAAATTATAATTAAGTTATCCTGAAAAATTCTGAAATAAATAATATATAGGGCTGTAGATTTAAACATTTAGAAAAGTTTTATAAAATTAATGTAAAACTTTAAAAATACATAATTACTTTCATTGTGTTTGAATGAGGACTTTATTAATATGAACTTCTCTGTGTCTATTTCAAGGCAGAGTAGGCGGTTGCCTGCATGACTATACTGGTGTTAACTAGATTTCTCCAAGGTGTAGTTCTAAGTTTAAATATGTGTAGCCTATTAATTTTTTTTTTGCATTTGGTTAGAAATACATGATGTGTATGCTGATGAAAATTAGAAGGAGGAATCACAATGAGTCATAAATGTACTGAGAAAAAACAGACAGCATTAGGTCTGCAGTGAAAGGATCACATATAGTTATGAGTAACAGAACTAATGTGGGCTTAGTGTCCAGAACAAGATAACTTTCAAATAAATTGTTTGAAAGACAAAAGTAGAATAGTAGCTATTTCAGCAGTAAGTCAGAGAAGTATAGGATATCTCTGTGCAGCTCTGGGATTTTATGAAATTCTGGTTACCTGGATCAGCACATAGCATAAGGTTTCATTTCCATTAAAATGCTGTTTTCTCTCCTCTATTCTATAAAACCATTGGCTTTGAAGACTCTATTTTCAAATCCATTTCTTTCTGTTAAGCTTTCTCTTCCATCTGATTTTTTCTTTCAAAGGAATGATATGCATGTGTCATAAGCATTGGACACAAAAGAAATTAGATGAGCCAAACAATAATTTCTATAGTTTATGGTGTTAAGTAAGATGTGGCTGTTTCCCCAAAAAGTAGATGGTTATTATTATTGCTGGTGAAATTATAGCTCCTGTTAATTAAATTTGTTATGTAGATTGTATAGAAATATGCAGCATAACTTTATTAACTAATCTAAATATACAATATAAACTGTAATATAAAGTCAATAGATGGCATACATTTATTATTAATTCATGTTCTGAACATTGTTTTTGCTTTAAGTCTATTTTTCTATAGTTAATATGAGTATAGTAAACCAATTTTGTCTTTGTTATTTGTCAGTAAAATATTTCTACCCTAATACTTCATTTATAAAATAGGGACAATATATTTACTTAACTGAAAATATTATTTTTAAATAAATCTGTAAATTTGTATAAAGTGCTTAGAAGATGTCTCATATTTCAAATACCTTCATTTATCAATGTATAGGTATTTTTGTGTTTTAGGTGTGTTTCTTGCTAAATTAATTTAGATGTATTTAAATGTATCTGATTGATTGTTTATTCTAATGCTTTCTGGGTATTTCTGTCTTTAGTAAATTAAATTATTTTGCATTCATTATTAATATTGGTATTTTCATTATTTTTACAATCTAATATTTGCTACTTACTATTTTTATTTTTTTATTTTTTTTACTCTTTGAATTCCATGTACCTCCCTGCCCTTCTTCTTCTTCTTTTTTTTTTTTTTTCCCACAACCTCCACCTCCTGGGTTCAAGCAATTATCCTGCCTCAGCCTCCCGAATAGCTGGGATTACAGGCATGTGCCACCACATCTGGTTAATGTTGTATTTTTAGTAGAGACAGGGTTTCTCCACATTTGTCAGGCTAGTCTCAAACTCTTGACCTCAGGTGATTTGCCTGCCTCAGTCTCCCAAAGTGCTGGGATTTCAGGCATAAGCCACCATGCCTGACTTTTTTTGCCCTTCTTTAAAGGGTCATATTTCCTAAATTTTTTTTTCTTCTAATGTGATTTTAAAATTGACATTCAGTTCTATTATTTAAATTATTTCACTTATTTTTTTTCAAATATAGTTGACTTGAGATGTGTATTAGTCTGTTCTCACATTTCTATAAAGAAATACCCAAGACTGGGTAATTTATAAAAGAAAAAAGCATAATTAACTCACAAAAGCAGTAAGGCCCTGGACCTGGGCCAGGAAACCATTTTTTTCTCCTAGGCCTCTGGACCTCTGATGGGAGGGGCTGCTGTGAAGACCTCTGACATGCCCTGGAGACATTTTTCCCATTGTCTTGGCAGTTAACATTTGACTCTTTGTTACTTATGCAAATTTCTGCAACTGGCCTGAAATTCTCCCTAGAAAACGGGTTTTTCTTTTCTATCAAATTCTCAGGCTGCAAATTTTTCAAACTCTTATTCTCCACTTCCCTTTGTTTCTTTTTGTTTGTTTGTTTGTTTGTTTGAGATGGAGTCTCACTCTGTTGCCCAAGCTGGAGTGCTATGGTGCAGTCTCGGCTCACTGCAAACTCCGCCTCCTGAGTTCAAGTGATTCTCCTTTCTCAGCCTACCGAGCAGCTGTGATTACAAGTGTGTGCCACCATGTCTGGTTAATTTTTGTATTTTTAATAAGGATGAGGTTTCACCATGTTGACCAGGCTGGTTTTGAACCCTAACCTCAGGTGATCCACCCGTCTTTGCCTCCCAAAATGCCAGGATTACAGGCATGAGCCATCACACCCAGCCTCTGCTTCCATTTTAAACATATGTTCTAATTTCAAACCATCTCTTTGTGAGTGCATTAAATTGAAGACTTTCAAAATCAACCAGGCCACCTCTTGAATGATTTGCTGCTTCCACCAGATACCTTAAATCATCTCTCTCAAGTTCAGATTTCCCCAGATCTCTAGGGCAGGTGGAAAATGGTACCAATCTGTTCGGTGAAGTATAGTGAGTCACCTTTATTCCAGTTTCCAACAAGTTTCTCATCCCTTGCTGAGGCCACCTCAGCCCGGACTTTATTGTCCATATCACTATCAGTATTTTGGTGAATACAATTCAACAAGCTTCTAGGAAGTTTTAAACTTTCCCACATCTTCCTGTCTTCTTCTGAGCCCTCCAAACTGTTTTTCAACCTCTGCCCATTATGCAGTTCCAAAGTCACTTCCATATCTATGGGTATCTTTACAGCAGTACCCCACTCTCTGCAGTACCAACTAACTGTATGAATCTGTTCTCAGAACACAATAAAGAAATACCCAAGACTAGGTAATTTACAAAGGAAAAATGCTTAATGGACTCACAGTTCCACATGGCAGCGGGGTGTCTCAGGAAACTTACAATCATGGCAGAAGGTGAAGGGGAAGCAAGGACTTTTTTCACATGATAGCAGAAGAGAGAAGAGTGGGGAGTAAAGGGGAAATAATCCCTTATAAAACCAGCAGATCTCATGAGAAATCACTCACTATCACTAGAACAGCATGGGGGAAACCTTCTCCATGATCCAATTGCCTCCCATCAGGTCTCTCCCTAGACTCATGGGGATTATGAGGATTGCAATGCAAGATGAGATTTGGGTGGACACACACCAAACTATATCAAGATGTTCAAGTACAACTGATTTTTCTATCCCCTTCCAGAGTAGGAAAATGAGTTTAGAATGCTTAAACTCTAATATTCTAATAATTTTACATATTTTACATATTTACATATCCAGTGTTACATATTCTGTTCTACATTAGCTAGAATTTAATTTCATCTAAATTTTAAAACAAATCATTTAATATTTATTTTATAGTTAATGATAATTTAAATTGAATAGTCAGTTTATAAGTAACATGCCCTAAGAACTCTGATTTCATTTTATGAGAATATACAGAGTACATTTTCTTTTCTATTGTAATATATTTTAACCATGTATTATTTGAAAGCCTCAGAATAATAAAATCCCAGATTTTGAATCTGTTGAAACTATCCTTATTCTAAACTCATTCTCAGATATTCTTACAGATAAACTAGGTTTATTGGTAATTTAGAAATATAATATTTTAATCATTAATTCATATTTTCTCTCTGATATCTCCTAAAATGTTCTCTGTATTTGAGGCTCTGTAGTATCTCTATAAAACATCTAGGTATAGATTTGTTTTATTGTTTATCTGGCATGGGCCTCCATGTAATCCTATATTGAGAAGTCTCCTGCTTTTTTTTTCATTTCTGCTTTGTTTTCTAGTGATTTTTTAAAAATATTATTGATTCTTTTAAATTATTCTTTTTAAAATCAGTCTGAAACATTTGTAAGACAGATGTTGTAACAATTCATTCTATCCCCAATGTTTACTTACCTTTTATTTCTAAACAAAGTACACCTTTTTTGTCTCATGAAACTCTAGATTAAAAAAAAAAAAAAAAACCTATAAAGCAAAAATTTAACCCCAACTGAGTAACTCCAGAGGCTTGAGGTTTAACCATTATGCTCTTGAGAATAACCTACAAATCTCAAATGAATTTTTGGTTAACTCTTGTACTAATCTGCAAAACAACCTTGCCATTTTTCTAATTTACGCAGAAGAAAGCAATATTCAGAGGGATTATTGAAATTGTTCTAGGTCATATGACTAGTAATTGACTTTTACTTAGGTCTACTTTGAACAATAGCCTGAATTCTTTTCACTACTCCATATTTTGTGCACTTCATATTCTTTAGGGTCTTACTTTCAATTATAGATGAAAAAGGAAGCATCATTCCATATTTATGAGAAAGACCTATAGAGATACGTAAAACTACGAGAATGTATTTGCATGTTTTAATGCTTTCCATTAGGTGAAAAGAACAGGGGTAATACCTGTGTCACTCCCTAACCTCTAAAAAGCTGTGACATTTTCTGCTACTTGTAACATGATTATGAAAATTAGGAAAAGAAACGTTATTACAGTAACGATCTCTACGATTAGCAAAATGATTAATTATAAATTTAATTTAAAAGTGATTATATATTAGAAATGCAGCTTCTTAGTAAGAAAAGTTTTAATTACTAAGTAGTCTGAGATTTAACTTAAGCATGTGATTAAACGCCTAAGTATAAACTCTGTGGATGTGACGATCTAAGAAGTTGGAAGAAATAGTGAAATGGAGAAAAACATGATAGAAAGGCAAGCGTTCATTATTTTGAAGTTGTGTTTAAAAAGCAGAACAGTATAGATTGACCAGAAAGTGTGTATCCTTTACCATAAATGCATTTACTCCATTTATAATACAACTTGTAGAATACATGAAAATACTAGCTAGTAAGTGGGGCCACTTGTGATAATATTTGTTGTTAAAAACATACTCCTGATTAAAAAGAAAACAGAGAAAAACAATACATAATATTTTCATTCCATTTAGGCTTTATTCATCATTATTCTATTCTCTCTCCTTTAAAAACATACAAGGTTAAAAAAATTCACACTAAATTTAACAAGATTTTGTTTAATATTAAAAAAATCTATAAATATAACTGGATGGATCTGTATGCCTTTCTCATTCTAGAACAGATAGAATACAGCTCAAGTTTAGTCTCTGAATGTTCTTCTTTGAGTAAAAAAAAATATATATATATTATTTATTAAATAAATATATATTAAGTTCTACCTTTATCTTAGTTTTCAAGGTATTGTCAATGTATTCGTTTACAAAATAGAGAAATATAACTGCTTTTAGGATTCTTACATTCAATTGTGTGGAGACAGACAATACAACAATAAACATATAAAATTCAAGACTGCAACAGGTGCTGTGAGCAAAAATAAAGCTGAAGGGTCTGTGGTTTACTTTATTTATTTATTTATTTATTTATTTATTTATTTATTTGAGACAGAATTTCTCTCTGTTGCCCAGACTGGAGTGCAGTGGCACAATCTTGACTCACTGCAACCTCCGTCCTGCCAGTTCAGGTGATTCTTCTGCCTCGGCCTCCCGAGTAGCTGGGATTACAGGTGCACACCACCATGCCTGACTAATTGTTGTATTTTTAGTACAGACGGGGTTTCATCATGTTGGCCAGGCTTTTCTCCAACTCCTGACCTCAGATGATCCACCCACCATGGCCTCCCAAAGTGCTGTGGTTTTAAATATTTGGTCAAAGAATGTCTCAGGGAGGCATTATCATTTAAACACAATGTAAGAGCGAAGAATGCAAGCATCTGAGGCAATATAGGACAGAGAGACAAATAAATAGAAAGGCCTCAAAGGAGTTGTGTGCATGAGTATGTACTCCAAGAACAGCATAGATGACATTTGGCTGGAATGGAGTGTCATGATTGTATGATATAAGTAGTGGGTAGCCCAATATTATGTAAATATCTACCCACTACTTCTATCATATAATCATGACACTCCATTCCAACCATATGTCATCTGAGCTATTCTTGGAGTACACACCCTTATCGCCCTCACAGGGCATGTGACAGGGTTGTGGCTCGCTGCTTCACTGCCCGGCTGCTCAAACTCCTAGGGGGAGCGTGTAGATGAGCAGGTCATGGGAAGCGTTTTTGGGCTCTGATCCCACGGCATCATCTATGGTTGAGTGTTTACAGCTCCTGAGGCCCCAGTGGGCGTGTGTTACAACTTGCTCTTTCAGCTTTGCTGTCTGCAGCCTACTTGTGTTGACTCAGTAAGACCCTCTGCCTTATCTCAAGGACAGAGGGCTTTCTGTATCCTGGGTTCTTGCCCTAGTATGCTGGAAAAGTTGATCACATGTGGCCCTGGAGTATGAGTGCGAGGTTTCCTTAGGTGGTGGAGGTAGTTCCCAGTGATATGGATGGGGAGCCAGAAAAGGATGGAACGGGAAGCTGATCTTCCCCTGGAGTCAGGCCACCTTGTGGCTGGACTCTCTTCTGACCGCCCCCAGCTGAATTTCTCTCAGCGTCTGCATAGCTCTGCTGTCAATTGCCTGTTGATGTCTGTCGATGTGTTCTGCTCCTTTCAATGTCCAGCTGGTTTTGTGTGTGCTTGCTGCATCTCAGGTTTTTATGGGCACTGGATGGACTCGGGTGAGGGGCAGGGGGTGTGTTGTGGCAGGCCAGAATGGCCTTGGAAAATGCAGCATTTGGCTGTGAAAACATAAATGCCTGTTCTCACTTAGGTCTGTGGGCACAAGCCCGAGGGTGGAGCCCTCGCCAGGGACCCTACCCTTCTCTACCTAGTATTTCCCTGCCCCTTCCTGTACCAGCAGCAGGTAGGCCCGTTTGGAGGCTCTTTGCAATAATCCGTGTTGTCATGATGCATCCTTGGACTCAGGTGGTGGTGAAGGTAGTAAAGGAGGTAATACAATCAACAAGGGTTTCTAATACCATGTATATGTGTTATGACAGAGAAAGATTTATAAAATGACTCCAAGATTTAATGTATGAGCATATATAATGATGGAGTTGCCATTTAATTATGAGACTAAAAACAGTAGAGAAAGAAGGAGAGTGGGTAGAGATCAGTCTTTGTTTACATATATTCAATATTCAAGTCATATAGAATTTAAGGGGAGATACTGAATAAATTTTTGATATGCCACTTCCAGTTTCAGCTCCTCCTTCGTTTGGAGGCTGTCACTCTAGTCGTACAACAGGAAAAAGTCAAACAAACTGAAAATCAATATTCGTATTGGTTTTATTGGAGAATTGAGATCATAGGGCAAACTGTCACCCCAACATCTGGACAGACAGGTGAATCCAGAAAGTTATAGCCAAGATGTCATTACATGGAATGGAAACCAGTGAAGCCAAACCTTGAAAGGAACATTTAAATGGTTATTTTGATGAATTAATGGAGGCTTGTGTGGCCTATGGTGAGAATGAGAAACTCAGGGTTAAAATCTTACATGGGTCACCAGAATTTGATGAGTTTACCTCCAGGAACACACAGTTTCTCACTGAAAGAGACAAGAAATATCTCCCCGTGGTTTGGGCAGAGAGAAAAGAAAAATACAATAGTGATGCATGCCCAGAATATTCTCCATAAAAAAAGGCTTACTCTTTAGGGGAAAATGCTTTACCAGAGACTCATTCCACCTGAAGGAAGGGAATTTATTCCACACCAGCCCCCTGTGCCCTTCCTGTCTCACCTGAGGAGAAGGGGAATGCTAAGAAATGGTTGTAAAGTCACAGGCCAGGGACACAGGCCAACTAAAAGACCTAATTATTGAACTGCAGAATGCATCCCCTCCTTGATAACTTACCATAATATTAACAGAATAATAATAACCATGGATTAACAGCATAATAACAATGGATTACAGCTAAAAGAATTGTAGTGCACAGATTTTATTTAAGGGGGAATGCTTCAGGAAGCCAAAAGAGAACAAAGTGGGGTGGGGACAAGAATACTAGATGAAAATGAAGCCTCTGGCCCTTGGAGCTAAAGCAAAAATTAAACACGTCCCAACTACTAGCCAGATCAACATGATCCTCACATTAAAGGGCCATATACCTCATTTTCTATCATCTGACACATTGTGTCTAGTTTTAACAACAACAAAAATTATAAGGCACAGTTAAGTTCAAGAAAATAAATTGTCTGAAGACACAAAAAGCAATCATTAGAACCAGACTCGGATATGAGACAGATTTAGAAATTATCAGACAAGAAATTTACATGGTGGATATACAAGGAAGAGTACTTCATTGGAAGTAATAATTTGTCAGTTTATAGCTGGTGTTTAAAAGTCATAAGACTGGCTTAGAACACACTTAGAGAGCAAATGATGGACAAGAGATGTGAGGATTTAGTACTATGACTGTCCAATGCTTAGAAATACTAGAAGAAGTCGGACACGGTGGCTCACACCTGTAATCCCAGCACTCTGGGAGGCTGAGGCAGGTGGATCACCTGAGGTTAGGAGTTCAAGACCAGTTGGCCAACATGGTTAAACTCTCTCTACTAAAAATACAAAAATTAGCTGGGCATGGTGGTGGGCGCCTGTAATCCCAGCTACTCGAGAGCCTGAGACAGGAGAATCGCTTGAACTAGGGAGGCAGAGGTTACAGTGATCCAAGATCATGCCACTGAACTCCAGCCTGGGTGACAGAGTGAGATTCCACGGCAAAAAAAAAAAAAAAAAAAAAAAAGCTAGAACATCTAGTGAGAAAAGACTACTAGAAGACTACTAGTGATGCAAAAGAAAAATCAGAAAAAAATAGGTTTTGAGAGCTAAGTTAAAAGAAAAAAGGTATTTAAAGTAAGTGAGCGTATTCTGCTTCAGTAATTCATGCTATATCAGGACAAAAAGAAACATCAATAGGATCATTGATTAATTTACAAGAGAAGATTCAGTAAGTGAGGGTGGTGACAAGCAAACTGAAGTACATAGAAGAAAATAGACAAGAAGAATTACAAACAGAGAATAAAATGTATTTTGGAATATTTTTTTCCTTGTAAAGAGAAAAATAAAAATAAAGTCTAATAGTTGAGAAAGGTGGGCTGAGGAAACTTTATTTTTAATTCTAGAGACATGATGATTTTATGTTTCTGTAAATGAAAAACTAGAAGGGATGATTAATAATGCAAGAATTAAAGGAGATCAAGTGCACAGGAAGAAGATATCATCTTAGAGAGACAGAGTTATCACCAGCATCCATCCAAGTATTGTGATAATTCAGTGTATACATTTTCATTTCTCTGTCTAGTCCTTCCTTAAATTTTACATCAGAATATACTTCGTCCTTGGTTTGTGTACTAAGTTCAGGTTATATTGTACCAGATTGCAGCTATATATTTTTAGAAGTTAAAGTATGAGGATCTATCTAGTTGGGTTGTGTCATCTTCTTATAATAAATACAATACAATTAAACTTGATTACACATCACAAACATAAAAATATATAAACAAAAAATTAAGTGCAGCAAGAAATCACCACCAAGAAAATCTCAAACAAAATGTTCAAATTTTAGCTCATATCATCATCTGCAAGTTGTTTTTTTTTTTTTTTTCTTCTGGCTCCAGCTCTTACTATTTGTATTAGACCTAGGCCAGGCCTATTGACTAACACCCTTAAATAAGTGTAACATTGCTGTGAAAAGTGAAGCGCAGAATTTACTATGTTCTGTAACAGGCAGACCAGATAATCACTTACCAGTAATTCAAACATTCACTCCGGATTGCATGTCCTAAAAATTCTTCTCTCTTTTGATCCCACTGGTCTCTAAAAGGTTGTATACTGCAGAGATCCTGAGATTCTGAGTTGTATGGGCAGATTTCTCACTGTAAATAGAGCTCTTCAGGACACTGGGTTAGGGTTTGCCTCTGTGGGAGATAAGAGAGGCACCTGGGTGTGGCAACCACTCACACTATGGTGTAATGCTGTAAATGAACAAACTTGGTCAAGCTTTTGTTTTGTTTTGTTTTTGTTTTTTGTTTTTTGAGACGAAGTCTTGCTCTGTCACCCAGGCTGGAGTGCTGTGGCGCGATTTCGGCTCACCGCAACCTCCACCTCCCTGGTTCAAGCGATTCTCCTGCCTCAGCCTCCAGAGTAGCCGGGATTACAGGTGCCCGCCACCGTGCCCAGCTAATTTTTGTATTTTTAGTAGGGATAGGGTATCACCATCTTGGCCAGGCTGGTCTCAAACTTCTGACCTTGTGATCTACCCGCCTTGGCCTCCCAAAGTGCTTCTGTCTCTGGAATGAAGAAAATAGGAGAAAGGAACAGATGTTTTTGTAGATAGATCTATAAATGGAAGTATTAAGCACAAAATAATTTTTTTTTTTTTTTTTGGTTTTTAGATGTTCTCACTCTCTACAATCTTTTCCAAAAAACCCTCTCCTCCTCTTTCCATCTGCAGAACATATTTTTATAAAGATGTTTTATGAAAATAATTTTTGAAAATTGGAAATTCAAGAAAAATGAGAAACATCTGCATTTTATACACTCCCAGAGATTCATGATGCATATAAGAAACACAGAGGCTCTGAGGATTCTTCTTCTATTGATCCTAATGTAATTTTACATATTTCCCAAAGTTGTTTTTTCAAAGGATGTCTTTTTGGTATGAAGTTTTAATAAACCATGAAACTATTTTCCAGCTAAAACATTTAGAAAAATGCTGTCTGGTTGCTTCTTTTTAGAATGAGCTGGATACATTTTGCTAATTCTGTGTGTACCTAGAAACTAATAATGAGAATCTGAGAGGATAAGACTGCAGAGTAGCTTGCTTTTTGAGGCAGTTAAGAACAGGTTTCTGACTAAAAAAAATTGTGTTGGATATTACTGAAATGCATTTTGGAGTTCAAATTAAATCTCTCTTTTAATAAGAAAAGAAAGAGTCAAAAAAGGCACAAATCTGTGACTAAACAAATTGTAAAAGAACCTTGACACTTTGTTACTTTTTATTCTGTCTTCTGCATGATATATTGCTTGATTCAACTTTGTAGTTCAGTGAGCTATGTATGGCAAGTGATTGAAAACATTTTCTAAATTTTAAAAATGATAAATGGTTAAGAAACACAACTGAGGGTACCATACTTATACAAACTAGTGATTAGACCATTATGGCTTTCAATCACAGAATGTTTCATATTATCTACTTTGCCAACTCACTGTGATTTTATGATAACTTGAACGTGAGTAACAATAAAAGGAAACAGTTCTGATTGATGGTGATGGTACTATGAAATTCATTAGGGATTCAAAAGAGTTCAAATTGAGAGTTCAATTCAAAATTCAGCCATCAGAGTCAATGCACTCTGTGAACTCATGAAATTACAATAAAATGCATGTGCACTTTTCAGATGAAACTGTTCCTAAAATACATGTAAAGATCAATGGATTATATGACTTTTATTCATCAAACAGAGAAGCCATGGCTCTCAAATCTTGTTATGCTGATGTTAGTAAAATTATGCTTATATTTATTGATATATATATAAAAAAAAGTTAGTCTTCCAGATAAATATATTATAAAATACAACTTTAAATTCTGTTTTAGAGCCATGTTCCACACTCAATGAACAAGTCCTGTGACTTTATTTAAAATTATTAACCAAATAGGAAAAGATACTAAGATACTCTCTCTTTAAAATAAAAATAGCTTGCCTATTCATACTGACATTAGCCAATACATTACTATATTTTTATTTGGAAAATATTTTATAAACACTATAAAGATAAAAACATATTTAATATTTAACTTTACTATTATGGAACTGTGATAACGAATATAGTTTTACAGCACAAAAGTCATTGCTAGGAATTCATGTTAGCAACTTGGAAGAGATTTTTTTTTTTTCACTCAAAATTCTGAAGTCTCTAAAGAATGACCTTCTGTAAGCCATTTAATTCATAACAAAGTCCCTGAATAGCAACAAAATCACAAATCATAATAATAAATACAATAAGGCAATTTTATACAAGTGCACAAACCTGATAATCTATGCTGATAGGTTAGAAAATAATTACTTGCTTCCCTAAAGAAAGGCAGCTGTAAATTATTCAGGGGTTACTCCAGCACTGATGGAAACATTTCCTTTGTTTTGTGTTTGTAGCTTAAATAATTCCCTATCAAGAATTAGAAAGTCTTATTATTTCTGTACAATTGTGAATAGACTGGTTATCCTTTAGTTTTCACATCCATATTTATTTTCTTTTAAGGATCTTTTTTATTCTGAATGTATCTTTTCTTGTTTCCTCAACTTATATTACTTATAGACCCTGTTAAGCCTTTCCTTGAATAAAAAGACCAATTTTTGAATAGTGAAAGAATTGGTTGCTTGAGTGTTAGGGAAGAATAAGTATATACATATATGTATGTATATATGCATTACACACACACACACACACACACACACACGTACCTATCTTCCACATCTATGTATCTATCTACTATCTATCTAACTAGCTAGCTATCCATCTTTCTATCTACTTATCTATCTAGCATCTATCTGTCTAATCTATATCTATCTGAATTGATGAATATATCCTGGGTTTAATTCAGCTTCATTTTTCATATACCTGCTGTATCCCATCACTCTGACAGAACTTTTTCATATTTCTGTTATCTTATTTATTGTTCCTGGTATGCAAATGATCAATTATTATCTCCATGGACTAGTGTGTGTGTGTGTGTGTGTGTGTGTGTGTGTATGTATGTGTAATGTTTGTGGATTTTCTTTACTATAATGCTACTTGGTTCTTTAGTCTCATGGATACTTACGATAATGAAAGCCAATATTTCTTTAGCACTTATTCTATGCCCTCAAAGATTTAAATATTTTATATACATTTTCTCACTTACGCATTTCAACATTGCTCTGAAGTAGATATTTATTTTAATTTATAAATCAGAATGTTATTATAAAACTCAAAGTAATAATTAGTTTTTATATTCTTCCTTTTTATATTTCTCTTTATGTCCTGCTACATAAATACTTTTGTAGTAGAAAAAAAAAAAAATGACAAATGACAGGAAACTATGATGTCATAGAAACCTGGGTTGGAGTATTGATCTGTTCATTATTAATGCCATGAACCTGAGGAAGTGATGATTCTGTTAGGAATTTACTCTACATATCCATGTAATGGGAATAATAACACATACCTTGCAGGTTTGGTTTGAGGACAAATAAAAATGCATGTAAAGCCTGTAGCATTATGTGTAGCAGACTCTAACTATGAATATTAGTAGGTACTGAGGTTATGATTGAGGTAAACAGGGTTGAATTTTTTTTTTTAACTTGTGTAAGTTGGAGGCAGATGGAGTCTGGCCACATGAATTGTTTTCCCATTACTCTAAATGTCAGATTGCTTAACTATCACATGAACATGATAATATCACCTACCCGATATTATTTTAAGAGTTATTTGAGAACACTTAGAGCATCAGGCACATAAGTATTCAATATCTATTAGTTATATATTCATTAATTGTTATTACTGTAAGTTTTTGTTAAGAAACATACTTATTTTGATGTCTTTAATGCTAGAAATTCTATCTGATGATGTACATATAGTGTTTATTTTTATATTTTCCTAAATTGCAAATGAACATTCAAATCTTTCTGTTTGATCTGTCAGAACATGGTTCTGTTGGTTGGCATTCTCTTTCCAATTTTGCTTGGACTACCTGAATTACATTACTTGTTTCATTCTTTATAATCTATACAATTCTTTTATTTAATTTTTGTATTGTGAATTGTCAACCCAACTACGACATAGATAATATGATTAGAGAATCAAAAGAAACCTGATTAACTCCCTCATTTTATATATGTGTAAACTGAATACATATGTATAGAATAAACGTGTTGCAAAAACTCATATTGTCAATGAATTATTGAGCTAGATCAAATTCTTGACAGCTCCATTAGTCAAGCAAGATCATTTACACTGATATTTAAATTAATATAATAATACTAAAAAAAGTAAATACAGTAAAAAGTCCTATAAGTGATAAAATATATAAACTGTTTGGGGACCATTATTTTCTGGTGGTTATTTCTTATATTAACAAATTTACTAGCAAATTGCAACAAAAAATCACTACCTAAGAACACTACCTTTGAGGCTAACAAAGTAAAAAAAAAATGTATTTTTTGTACACCTCAGAAATGTCATGATTTCAACATCAGCACAGCAATATAATTTTACTGTGTTCTGTCACACCAGAGGGTTTCAAAGGAGATAATGCATGAAGAAACGACATTTTACTTCAGAGTGATAATTATCAGCTATATTCCAGAACAGACAGATCACTGCAAAGCAATAATAGTACCTATTATGATTCAAGAAAACTTTTATGTGAAGTTATTCATATTTGAAAGGTGATTGTATTGATGACAATGATAAAATAATAGCGCTTAGTAATAATAGCATGTTCCATTTTTTATTTTCTCCTGAAAGATCTGAAGGTTATATATTTGAAAGTGTCTATTTGTGCAATCATGGAAGGCAAGTAAAATATCAAATTATTTTCAGGAAAAGGAAACGGAATCCTTTTAACAGCAAGCCAGTGTGATTTGAAAACGGAAATACTTTCCTTGAACATTTAGTTACAATTTTGCAACATACTACAATAGAAAAACAAATTTACAACAAAAATAACAGAAATTAGGGCCTTGTAGCGTGTCAAGAATTTCCAAATTGTGGACTTCTCTTGTTTTGTGGCTTATTCTTCAGTTATTCATTTAACACAGGGAATTCAATAGTCATGGGTGTTTTTGTAATTATTTTTTATTCAGCAGTAAATAATTGTTGAGTACTAAAAAAAAGATACGTGATACACCAACGTGATTTTTAAAGTCAGATGAAGTAAGTGACTCAAAAATATAATTTACTGAGTGATCCAAAAAGTGGAAATGTTATAGAAAAAGAAATCACAGAAGCAATTAGAAAAGTTAAAGTCTCCATTGAAAATGCCATCAAGGGCCGTGCGCAGTGGCTCACGCTTGTAATCCCAGCACTTTGGGAGGCCGAGACGGGCGGATCACGAAGTCAGGAAATCGAGACCATCCTGGCTAACACCGTGAAACCCCGTCTCTACTAAATATACAAAAAATTAGCCGGGCATGGTGGTGCGTGCCTGTAGTCCCAGCTACTCGGAGGCTGAGGCAGGAGATTGGCGTGAACCCGAGAGGCGGAGCTTGCAGTGAGCCGAGATCGCGCCACTGCACTCCAGCCTGGGCGACAGAGCGAGACTCCGTCTCAAAAAAAAAAAAAAAGAAAAGAAAAGAAAAGAAAATGCCATTAAGATCTGATGTATCATATTTAAGATTTAAATAACTAAGTATAATGATATTTAAATTATCTAGACAACAGAAAAATAAATGGCATTCGGCTAAAATCAATGTCTGAAGTTAACATAACTTGAATGTCAAAATCTGATATATAATACACAGAAAGTTATAGATTAATCTTATTGTGAACATATATGCAAAAGTTATTCTGAACACTAGTTAAGAGACCTCAACAATAAATCAAGAGAAAAATACATTGCTACAAATGTTTTCCAAAAAGTTCAAGAATAAATCTATATTAAGAAATGTATTACTATCAACAAATTAATGAAAAAATGTGTTCATACTATTAGATGAAAGTTGTTTACTAAAATTCACAGCTTTCCTTTTTGAAACTGTAAATAAAATAGGAATAAAATAAAACTACATTCATTTATTACTACTGATTTCCAAATATCTAGAGATAATATTTTTCTAATTTAGGAAACAAACATTATGCATGTGCTTTACACACAGAACTTGAGAGTGCTAGAACTCTCAGCATTATTATTTGACATAGTTTTGAAGGTCACAACAGTGCTGGAAGACAATAAAATAATTTAACATTAATCAAATAATTTTTAAGTCATCCAGATTCATGAAAATTGCTATATCATTTGTTTACTTTATCAATAAGTACCTAGGAAATTATAGAGATAAATCATTTTATAATAGCAGGAAAAGCTGTGCACATGTTTAGAAATAAATTTGATAGTAATATCTGGGAATGACATAGTGAAATTATAAAATTATATTAAAATGTATACAACTATTTAAATGTAATAACATAAAAACATGTCTAAGAATATGGTCATTAAGAATTCAGGTGATAAACATATATATTTTGACATGTTGAATGTATAAATGTCAATTCTCAAGTAATTTTGTATGGTTTAGATTACATTTGAATATAAAGAAAATAATGTTAAGGTATATATACAAAACAAGTTCCCTAGAATAAAAAAAAAAATGAGTATTAATGGGAATTTATCATAACAATGACTTATAAAGCTATTCTGATTACATTAGTAATGTATTGACATAGAAATAGACAAAAACATAATTAAAACAAAATATCCAAGGCCAATTAAAATATAATTTGAACTGAAACTATAACACATTTGCTTTACAGGATTTTTATTGTCTTCCCTCTATATCTCTACTTTCCTTTTTATGCAACCAAGAGTTCACATTCATTCACTGTGTTTAAATTTTGTGTAAGTTTTTGATCCAGGGATTCTCATCCTTGGCAATTTGGGTCAAATAATTGTTGTGAGAGGGAATATCTTGTTTTTGTTTAGCAGGATCTCTGGCTTCCATAACTAGGTATCTATAGCACACCTCATTTACCAGTGTAATGAATAAACATGTTTCCAGACATTGCCAAATGTCACTAGAACTGGTGAGGGAATCATCCCTTATTGAAAACCACTGTCTTATTCTATTATTCAAAATAAGTTATTTCATACTGGTTCAAAAAAGTGTCAAATAAATCTTTGTTAAAGGTGTATCTGATAAAGAGTTTATCTTCCTGGTGTTTAAATATATTCAAAATAATCAAGAAAAGACAAAGAGCCAATTGAGTAACAAAAACATAAGCAGATAAATCACTAACAAGAAAAATCCCAAATATTAATATGCATATGAAAAATAACTTCAATGATAGGTATAAAATGAAAATAAAAACAGTGATATATATTCTTACTGATCACTTAGACAAATCTAAAAATATAGGACAATTAGATTCCATTAGGACCACTGCCAATGATAGGGGGCATAGGCAAGCTTTCATACATCATTGTTGGTGTTTGCCACAGATTTTTGGAAAAGGATTTTAAGCAATACTACACATAGAAATCGGTCATACAGACATATTCTCATACTATGTAAAGATATGTTGAATGATTTCAAATGCAGGCAAAAAACTGTAAACCACTTGGATGTCCATGTATACAGAAATGAATGCACCAAAGTTTTTTAGAAAACTCAAATCTATTTCTTGGTGATAAATTGCTCCAATCACCTTCCTCTTTATGCAGGACATCACAGAAATTTTCACCTACACTCAACTATGCCAAGATCAGTGTTCTAAAGCCCTTGGCTCCCAAGATGCTTCTCATAAAGAGAAGGTAGCAGAGACTTGTCATTTCAACAAATTCTCCATATAAGACTTTAATTATTCCCTTTTCTAAAGGCTAAATGTTGCCTTTCCTCTTCAATGCTTTGCAATAGGGCTCTTGATTATCATTCTTTTAGGATGAGAATGTTGAAGAAATTTAAAACTTGTTTGGCTCCTAGCAACCCAGAAAAATTATATTCTTTGTCAATGAGGTCTAAGTTTCATAGTTTTCCACAATGAATAGAGCCAAAATACATATGGTACACAGTAAATCCAGCAAGTAGACAATATGGTCTTTTGTCAGCCAATTGGATAAGAAAATGGGATTGGTGTCAAGATACATCTTTGTTCATTAAGTTCTGAAGATTATACGATGTTTGTGAAAATAAATATTCAGGCTAATAGGTTTTGTTAGTCTGGCTGCCTTCCATAGTAATCAATATTTTGATAGTAGAAAAAAAATTGAGATTAGTTCCTGAGGAATATCTTGATAAATGTTTCTTAAGCATTATTTCTTTATCTATACTTTGTCAATGTATTTTCTTAGTGTTATTAATTCTGTTATTTCTCTATCAATAAGTTGTTATGTTATTTTCCTTCTCCCTAGATAGTCATTAAATGGGTATTATAAATGAGGGAACAATTGAAGCAAATAATCGTATTTAATTTTTTAATGGATTCAGTAGATTTTCTTTCTATTTCTTGTCTACTGGATTATCCATAATAGCACTAGAGCTATTTTGTTGCTGTAGAATCTATTTGTCATTTTATGAAAAGAAGAAAAAAGAATATTACTATACTTCTCTCTACCTTCTGCAAACTCTGTGTACACTTTATCATACAAAGGTGATTTCTATTACATTCTTCACCTGTTTCCTTTACTTGTAACATCTTCCTTTAAGTTATCTTTTGTACTATGGTCACTCCAATTCGCCTAAATCATTTGTGTGATTGAGATACTTTCTTATTTGGAACACTTAAAATACTTTATAGAAAAAAGTTGATATATTTAGGCCTGTCTTTAAATGACTCTGCAGATTGATTCCAGTTTACCTTTTCAGATTAATTGATTTAGTCAATTCATTCAACACATATTTTCTAGTACTCACATTGATCTTAATTCTATCCCAGTAAGGAGCCGACATTCCCTTGAATAGGAATTACAGTTTTGTGTAACTATAGGTGGAATATGTCTAGAATACAACTCTTGTTTTCCTTGCTTAATTTACTATAAAAACCATCTCAAAGATTCCTTTCTCTTAATTGTTTTCTGATTATCTTAATTGCAGATCATCTCTCCCACCTCCAGACTTTAATAGCACTCCCCTAGTACCGATTTTATGGCTTGTACTATTTTGCATTTTAATAATTGATATTTATGTCTTAGCTTTCTATTGTTAGCTACTGATAATCAAGAAGGGTGTTATATATCTGTTTCATATATAGCAGATATGCATGAAGCATTTGTTCAAAGAATTAATGAAAAAACCTTTCCTCTTGGTTGATGGAAGCCTAGTTTTTATTATTATTGAGAAGGAAAAATATTGTTTCCTTGGTTTTATATTCCAGTTTTCAGTCATTTCTACTTTATTCAGAGTAGCTTTAATAACTTTTATCTTGTTCCATGTTTTTCTCTTATATCTTTGAAAAAAAAGATGTTTCATTATGTTATAATAAGAAACCACAATCACGGTGTCTAATATTGTGATGGATTAAGAAGTTTGTATAAGTACTAATAAACAGTTTCTACCACTTTGGTATTTCCTTATGTATTGGGTAAATTTTATTGCATATTGTATTGAATGCATTATGTATTGTGTGCCTTTGCTTAGAGGGTTTTATAAATTAATGACTTTTTTTTTCTTTTGTGAAACAGTAGAAAATTTTATTTTAAGATGAAAAAGAAAACTTTTTTTAACTTTTCAACTCAGGTGAAAATTTCTTAAATATATGTGGATGTGGATATTTATATTACAAATAATTGAGAAGCATGAACTCACATATCTTTATTAGTTTTGAAAAATGCTAAAATAAGATAGATTACTAACACGTAAGGGCTAGAACTAAATTAAGGCAAAATTAAATTTTTGTGTTACCATAAACATCATACCTTAACCTATATGTAAAATTAGATACACGGTTCCTATCAACTAGAAGCAAGGTGCGGAGAAACATTACAACCTGAAAGGAATTTGAGCTGCTTTTAGACATAGTATGTTAAAAATCATAAAGAAGATAAAGAATTATCTGACTTAGTGAAAGCTTGGAGTTTATTTGTTATGTGATGCCTGATAGCATCACAAACAGAAAGGAAGTTTCTAGTTCAAATGAGCAGTTTTGTTTTTAAAAATGTTTAAGGCTCAAAAAATCCATATATTCCTGAAATATTTTGCAGTATTATGCTACCTCCTTCTAATGATCTTAATTTTAATAATATCAAAAGAATTAGCATTGTCTACCCTCACTGGTTAGACTTATTGACAGTGGCCTCAACTTGTCTTCTAATAAGCAAATTGTTCTCATGTTCCCATGTTTTCACTACAGTTACATGAGTGAATTTTTATAAGTGCTACAGGCGGCTAACTCTACTCCTGGCCAATTTTATCAGAAACTCTGGAATAAGTCAAAACATCATCATCATCATCATCATCATCATCATCATCATCATTTACTTGAATGACTATAATATAGTTGTCAAGGTTGTAGAGCCAAATGACAAATATTTTGAAATAGTGAGACAAATTGTTCTCAATCTTAAATAGTAAAATATTGTCAGATTACATTTTGTTATTCTTAGTAACCCATAGGTTCCCCCAATGTCAAGTATCAGTATCTAAAACATTCTTCAAATCAAATACATTCTACATATCAAGTAGAGAAAAAGTGATCAAGAAACAAAATAAAATAGCAGAAACTATAGTTTTTCAACAGGTAGTTTTAATTCATGAGTGAGGAAATTCAGATTGATTTGGATGTTACATCATCAATCTGAATCGACATCAATCATGGCATCGACATAGAAGGACATATTAACCCAAAACAGATTTTATTCAGTGCTTAAATAATACATACACACCCTCAAACTCTCTTCTATCTGAGGATAGGTTGTGTATATTAGAAAACCTCCTTTGTATCACAAGCTTAAGTGCATGTATAGAGACTGAAAAGAAAAAAACAAAAGGCAAAGTAAGACCAAATAATGACATAATGGAAAGGATGAAAACAAAACAAACAAAAAATTAGTTAATGTGACAGTGTTAATTTAGATAAGAGTGATCAGGTAAGATATGTTTGAACAGTTGTAACCTAAACGATGAGCAGTAATCAGTGACTTGAAGCTCTGGGAGAAGTGCTGCACCAGAAAAAAAAATTGGCAAAGTCTCTAGCAGGAAATTTTGATGTTTTTAAACAATAGAAATAAACTAAATATGAAGGGAGAAGAGTAAGACATGGTAAGATCAAAGAGTGAAGCAGCAGCCAGTAGAGAAATGGCTTCTCAAACAGCTGTATTTTAATACGTATTCTACTTGTAAAGCATAAAAAATAAATTTGTTACATACTAGAAAGTGACCTCGGCTCTATCTTTTAAATATATATCAATGAGGGCTTTCTTAATCCAATGAAAGTTGTACCAGGAGATAATTATTTTTTCTAGTGTTAACTGCTTCCATATAATTCCATATACTTGTCATTATAAATCCATAAACTCAGGATTATAAACTGCATTTGAAAACTGTATCTGGTTTTTTGTTTAGTTTACACACAGCTGAAATACATCTTACAAAAATGTTAAGTAGTTGGCAAAATTGAAAATTAGAAGATTCCATATAAATATATATATCATTTCATTACTTAAAT
Organism: Theropithecus gelada; assembly: GCF_003255815.1. Classification (NCBI taxonomy): domain Eukaryota; kingdom Metazoa; phylum Chordata; class Mammalia; order Primates; family Cercopithecidae; genus Theropithecus; species Theropithecus gelada. The sequence goes on from NC_037672.1 coordinate 128,677,770, forward strand.
AAAAAGGGGAATATCTGGTGATACAATCTTGAATTGTAATCCAAATAATCCCCATGTGTCAAGAGAGAGACCAGGTGTAGGTAATTGAATCATGGGGTGCAGTGTCCTCCATGCTGTTCTCATGATAGTGAGTTCTCACAAGTTCTGATGGTTTTATAAAGAGCTCTTTCCCCTTTGCTCAGCACTTCTCCTTCCTGCCAACTTGTGAAGAAGGTACCTTGCTTTTCCTTTGCATTCTGCAATGATTATAAGTTTCCTGAGGCCTCCCAGGGATGCTAAACTGTGAGTCTTTATATATAAAGGAAATATAACTTATTTCCTTTATAAATTACCCAGTCTGAGGTAGTTCTTTATAGCAATATGAAAATGAACTAATATAACTGGTGACACTGAATCCTTATTTCTTCATTTCTATAAAAATTAAACAAGAAAGTTTTTGGACCTAAGTAACCGGAATCCCACTGAGCTGGCATTTGAATTCTCCAATTTACCACACTTTTTCTTTATTCATATATATAAATATATATCCTGCCTGGCTATTATTGGCACTGATTTTCAGACACTTTTTTGACAAATGCCATGAGAAAGACCAGATAACAATATCCCGGAAAAAATAATTTAAATTGAAATCATATATATCAAAGAAGCAATCTCAAATAGGCAGATAGATTACTATCATATTTTGCTTAAGCAGTGTACTTCTTTCTTTTCAAGAAGAAAGTTTTGTTCACGGAATTCTGTTTTGCATTGTTCCATTTTTGCTCTTGTAGGTAATATTGCTAGGTACTAATGAGCTTGTCACTATAACTGAATTCAATTAGTCTTTATATCCCTTGTTCTAAGATTCTATTGTGAAAATCTTGTAAGTTGTGTGATGTCATAGGCACTTTGTGCAAGTAATAGCCAGGATTTTTCAACACAGGCCATCCATTTCATGAACTATACAGGATAGATAATATAAATAAGGAAGGAAGAATCTTTCTACAATTTTCTCTCTGAACTAGCGTACAACACAGTAGACCATGTGTACAAAGTTTCTAGCAGCTAAAATGATTGTGTAACTATGTATTAAAATGATTATCATTCTCGCTGGGAGTGAAATCATTTTTTTTTTTTTTCCAGGACCACAGAGATATGTACTGTTGTAAATTTTACTCAGATATAAAACCTGAGGCCCACAGAATCAATTAATTTGCAAAAGAACAAATATTTTTAAAAAGTAGAGACAGGATTTGGATACAAGTGCTTTCTGCTATATCACCCTGTTTGCCAAAGGAGAGTCCCTCTCCTGAGATCTTATAACTCTTCAAATAGTGATTTTTGTTTCTGTCAGAACAGGCCACATTAAGGAGCTATATGAAACAAATCTAAATTTTAGTGGCTTATGATGAAGATTTGTTCTGATTTACTGTATATATCTATAGTGATTTGGCTATGGTTTTATTATTTATTGTGTTTTCTGAAGGACCCAAGTCAATGCAACAGTCTCTTTTTAGAACATTTCTTCTGTCATCAAGGCAGAGCAGAAAGAAAACAATTCCGCGATAAACTGACTCTTCAGATTTCTGTTCAGAATTGATAAATGAATGTCATATGTCACTGAACAAAGCAAATCACTTGATGATGCCTGAGATGAATGATTGGTATGCATTATCATCTTACAGAGAGTGGTGCTGAATGTTTTGGAAAACATGTATTTTGCCAGAAAACCATTAAATGAATTATGCCCCCACAAACATGCATTTAAAGATTACATACATTAATGGAGAATAATCGAACCAATGAGCATCACGTAATGAAATCTGAGAAGACTTTTAGAGTTAGACCAAAACTGCAGAGTGTAATCAAAACTTAAATATGTAAGTCTTACCAAGCTTGGGGAGAATTCTGACACTAGGAATCGTGATGAACCCTGGGCATAAAAATAGAAAAAACAAATGCTTGAACATTAAAATGCTTAGAACTTTTAAGATAAGCTTTAAAAATGTTCAGTAAATAACAAAATAATTTAATAATATAAAATGTGTGGGTGCCTGGGGGAAAAATTGGAAAGCAATGTAGTGGGCATATTGCAAAGTTCTTTGGATGCCAACATTTTAGAGAGAACACAAACAAAAAGCTGTTATTCATTAACAAAAGCATCAACACTATCAACACATACTCTCAAGATGTGTGTTTTTAATATTTAAAAATGAAAACTTCTTAGCCCTGCAGTTTTGACACAAAGGAAAGTCACTGAACTCAAGTCTCTATGAATGTTTCTCTTTTCCAAATGAGGTTTTCTATTGCTAATCATTTTGAATGCCTGCCAGACCACTTGGACTCTCGATCGGCAGGACAACACAGATGTCTGTGTGCCATTTAACAGCTTTCAGGTGAAATAACATACGAGGCAAAAAGTAGAATTGACATCCAGCATACTGATGAAAAATAATGGACTTTTTATTCATCAAGCAAATAACATTAGAAGCAAGCAGCTTTAAAAATTTTTTTTTTCTTGAATGTTTTACCATATATCATGTTAGAAAATTGTAAACTTCCTTTTGAGACAATTTAGCATTGTTTCTTTCCATAATCAAAGATGAATTTTTCTAGATTTAGAATGCTTCATGGATTTTATGAGGGATTTGCTATATTTTGTGCTTTAATCTTTTTTTATGACACTTGGAAACTTTGTTTTCATTTTTTTTCTATTACGTTTAATAAAACTTAACAGCAAACAAAGAATCACATTTGCACATCACTGTTGATTGCATTAAAAGAGGCAGCATATTCATTTCATCACTCTTTGCATATGTGTAGCGTTCCTATGTACCAGGTGGGCATAATTAGGTTGGAATGTGGTTTGGCTGACAAATTATTTCCTATTGGCTGCATGATGTCTCTGCTGCATCCCCATAGACAAGAAAACAAATGGCAATATTATTGAGAAGCTTTTGGAAAGTATTTGATAGGCAACCATGGTTACGTTTATGCAAATATAGCTTTAAAACTCCAACGTTCTGAAGTCATATAATCAAGGAGAGCAAAGATGGTCTTCATGAGAAACTTTTCTAAAGTCAGCCAATAAAATTCCATTAAAATAAAAGGATTTGATAAATTTAATCTTGATAGTTGATTTACACAGTTGATCTTTTTCGTGGCAAGTTTGTATATCATTTACAAAGGAAAGCAGCTACATGTGACATAGTTGATATAAATATTCCATATTAACCCTGCAAATGACCCATTTATTTCATTTACAATGGAAGCAAGAGTCATTTGTTTCAGCAATTTCTCATGCTACCAAGATGACAAGCCATTAAAAAAAAAATTATTCAAAAGAATATTAAAGAAAAGAAGAAATACAAAACAAGATACATACAAAAATTATAAAACTCAATGGAAATAAATTTTGGAACTACAAGTGAATTGTTACTGTGCACACAACCAGAGAATAAAATGGAATGTAAGGTCTATTTCCAAATACTAGCATATGCTTAAGCTTATTGAGGTGTATTTAGGAAAAGAGTTTTTTCCGCCAGTTTGGTTCCTAGTGAGCTCTTAATAAAAATTGTAACTTAAATTTAAGTGGAAAGTTGGACTGACTGTAAAAGTTCCCTTGTTCAAAAATTTTCATGTGTTTCAGAAATGTAAAATATTATAATTCTATAAGTCATTATTAAAGTCAAATCAATATTTTCTTGGTTATACTTTTACTGTAAGTTTTGTATAATATTTTATGTAAGATAACTTTATAAGCTATACTTATAGCAGGTTAAAAGAAATGAAAAACAGTGCTAAAAATGTTAAGACATATTACTTAAGTGCCTAGATAAGAAATATTCCACTAAAATATAATATCTTAGTCATGAAATTAATAAATGTCTTTTTTGTTTCATAATATTGCTTCTAATTTTCCAAAGCAAGGAGACTGTGGAAAGTGTGATTTTCTAGAAATGGTGAAAATTAATCTTAAATAGTTAATTGTAATATATGATGGCAGGTTAGTGCACAAACTGGTTTCCAAACTTAAATCAAATATTTTTCTGGAGTTCTGTAAAGTTCAATCCATTTTAGTCATCGATTTTACAATGCTAATAACTTTTATATCTTGCCTTACTTTCATACCTATTAAGGAATTTCTTATTTATAGCAAGATCAATGACAATTGATACTGCTCTTCATTTTGAAATCCTTCCAAACAAGCCCTGAAACCAGGTATTGGGTGCAGGTAATTCATTTGGTTGATGATACCGGGAAGCAGAAGTGAGAAATTACACGAGAAAAACAAGGCTTACGGAAAGCCAATAAAGAACATACTGGGCCCAGCGCGGTGGCTCACGCCTGTAATCCCAGCACTTTGGGAGGCCGACACGGGCAGATCACGAGGTCAGGAGATCGAGACCATCCTGGCTAACACGGTGAAACCCCGTCTCTACTAAAAACTACAAAAAAAACTAGCCGGGCGAGGTGGCGGGCGCCTGTAGTCCCAGCTACTTGGGAGGCTGAGGCAGGAGAATGGTGTAAACCCGGGAGGCGGAGCTTGCAGTGAGCCGAGATCCGGCCACTGCACTCCAGCCTGGGCGACAGAGCGAGACTCCATCTCAAAAAAAAAAAAAAAAAAAAAAAAAAAAGAACATACTGATGAGTGAGTTATTGCTAGAGGTAAATAGACCTGATTCCTGCTAAGAAACTTCTAAAAACAAACGTCAGTATCAGCTCACATAAGGATCCCCAATGACATTTACTTCCTTCTCACAATGCTGTACTCCACCTACCCACCAATTTACTGTATTGAGGTGGATCAAGCTTCAGTGGAGATAAAATCTTCAGGCAGAGGAATCGAAAAAGGAGCTTATAGAATTAGTTAGACATAGACAGCATCTGCTGGAATACACATTGAGGGGATTCGTAACAATAATTTAAAGCACTGTTGTTAGAAAATAAAATTTGGTATCATCGTCAGAAAAAAAGAAAAGAAGAGTGGTTTTCTGTATCCCCTAAAAACTATATACACACACACACATTTATATAATTAATACATTTAAAAAATCTAACACCAAACATCTAATTTGTTTCAGAGACCTATGAAATTTACTTTCTCAATATTTATTGAGTTATTTTCTCTCACAACCTTTGACAGCCACTGAAATTTAGTTCTGATCATTTTTCATTAGAAAAATTAGAATATCATGTTTACTGCTTGACATTTTCTCCTGTTCCCAGTTTTACCTCTTATAATGCCATTATGCATTATCCTCTCAGCTATTTTTAAAAATATAACTATAAAGATGAAACTTTCCAGATTTAAAACTCTCTTTGGTTCTCCATTCTTCTGAAGGTGATATCACATACATAATTCTTTATTATGTGGCCCATACCTGCTTTGTCAATATATATTTTTTACCATGAAAGATGTTTTTCATATCATATTTCAACAACAAATGTTATTTACTGAATACTGACTCATTTTATTTGCAGTTCTCTATAAAATTAATATATTTATGCCTTTTCATATGAGATGACTTCTCATATAATATGCATTTTTGTGGTAATTTTTTCTCTTTCTTCCTCTCCCTCCTTACCTCTCCCCTCTCTCACTTTCTTTCTATTTTTTTAATTTTTAATTTTTGTGGGTAGATAGTAGGTGTATATATTTATGAGGCATATAAAATATTTTGATATAGGCATACAATGTGAAATAAGTACATCTTGAAGAACGGGTATTCATCCGCTCAAGCATTTATCCATTGAGTTGTAAACAATCCAATCACAACCTTTTTTTTTTTTTTTTTTTTTTTTGTTGAGACAGAGTCTCTCTTTGTCGCCCAGGCTGGAGTGCAGTGGCCGGATCTCAGCTCACTGCAAGCTCCGCCTCCTGGGTTCACGCCATTCTCCTGCCTCAGCCTCCCGAGTAGCTGGGACTACAGACGCCCGCCTCCTCGCCCGGCTAGGTTTTTGTGTTTTTTAGTAGAGACGGGGTTTCACCGTGTTAGCCAGGATGGTCTCCAATCAAAACCTTTAAGTTATTTTAAAATGTACAGTTAAGTTGTTTTTGACGATATTCACCCTGTTGTGCTATCAAGTAGTTGGTCTTGCTCATTCTTCTATTTTGTGTTCCCGTTAATCATCTCTACCATCCCTCCAAGCACCACTACCCTTCCCAGACTCTAATAATCATCCTTCTACCCTCTATGTCCATGAGTTCAATTGTTTCAATTATTAGGTCACACAAATAAATGAGAACATGTAATGTTTGTCTTTCTGACTTATTTCACTTAACATAATGACCTCCAGTTCCATCCATGTTCTTGCAAATGACAGGATCACATTTTTTTTACAGCTGAATAGTACACCCTTGTGTGTAAGTACTACATTGTCTACATCTATTCATTTGTTGATGGACACTTAGGTTGCTTCCAAATCTTAGCTATTGTAAACAGTGCTGCAACAAACACAGGAGTGCAGAAATTTCTTTGATATAATGATTTCCTTTCTTTTGGGTGTATACCCAGCAGCGAGATTGCTGGATCATATGGTAACTCAATTTTTAGTTTTTTTTTAGGAACCTCCAAACGGTTCACCATAGTGGTTGTACTAATTTACATTCCCACCAACAATGTCCCCGGATTCCCTTTTCTCTACATCCTCATCTGCATTTGTTATTGCCTGTCTTTTGAATGTAAACTATTTTAACTGGGGTGAGATGATACCTCATTGTAGTTTTGATTTTTGTTTCTCTGATGATCAGCCATGCTGAGCACATTTTTATATGCCTGTTTACCATTTGTATGTCTTCTTTCAAGAAATGTCTAATCAATTATTGTGCCCATTTCTTTGATTATTAGATCTTTACCCATAAAGTGGTTTGAGCTCCTTACATATTCTGGTTATTAATCACTTGTCAGATGGGTAATTTGGAAATATTTTCTCCCATTCTGTGGGTTGCCTTCATTTTGTTGACTGTATTCTTTACTGTGCAAAAGCTTTTTAACTTGATGTGATCCCATTTGTCTATGTTTGCTTTGGTCACTTGTGCTTGTGGGGTATTGCTCTAGAAATCTGTTCCCAGACCAATATCTTGGAGAGCTTTTCCTGCAGTACTTTGATGGTTTGAGAGCTTCTACTTAAGTCTTTAATCCATTTTGATTTAGTTTTTGTACATGATGAGAGACAGGGTTTAGTTTAATTCTTCTGCATTTGGATATACATCTTTCCCAGCACCATTTGTTGAAGAGACTCTCTTTTCTCTAGTGTATGTTCTTGGCAATTTTTGTCAAAAATGAGTTTGCTGTAGGTATATGGATTTGTTTCTTCATTTTCTATTGTGTTATGTTGATCTATATGTCTGTTTTTATGCCAGTAGCATGCTGTTTTGGTTACTATAGTTCTGTAGTATAATTTGAAGTCAGGTAATGTGATTCCTTATTTATTTATTTTTTTTGTAGTTAGGGTAACTTTGGCTATCATGGGTCTTTTGTGGTTGCATATACATTTTGGGATTTTTTTCTTCTTCCTCTGTGAAAAATATCACTGGTATTTTGCTAGGGATTGCATTGAATCTATAGATTGCTTTCAGTAGTTTGGTCATTTTAACAATACTGATTCTTCCAATCAATAGACATGGAAAATTTTTCCAGTTTTTGTTGTCCTCTTCAATATTTTTCATCAGTGTTTTATAGTTTTTATTGTAGAAATCTTTCATTTGTTTGGTTAATTTTTAGATATATTCCATGTGGTTATTATAAAGGCGATAACTTTTTTATTTCTTTTTCACAATGTTCACTGTTAGGATATAGAAATGCTACTGGTTTTTGTATGTTGATATTGTATTCTGCAACTTTACTGAATTTATTTATCAGTTCTCAGTTTTCTTGTGAAGTCTTAACTTTTTCCAAATTAAGATCATAATATCTGCAAACAAGGAAAATCTGACTTATTCCTTCCAATTAGGATACACTTTATATCTTTTGCTTGTCTGATTGCTCTAGGTAGGACTTCTAGTACTTAACAGTGGTGACAGTGGGAATCCTTGTTGTGTTCCAGATCTTAGAGGAAAGACTTTCAGTTTTTCCCTATTCAGTATGTAACTAGCTGTGGGTCTGTCATATATGGTTTTTATTATGTTGAGGTATGTTCCTTCTATGTGAATTTTCTGAGGGCTTTTATCATGAAGGGATGTCAAATTTTATCAAATGCTTTTTTGACATCAATTGAAATGATCATATGGTTTTTATCCTTCATTCTGTTGATATATCACATTGATTGGATTTGCATATGTCAAACCATCCTTGAATCCCAGGGATAAATTCTACTTTGTCATGATGAATTATCTTTCTAATATATTGTTGAATTTTGTTTGTTAGTATTTTCTTGAGGATTTTGGCATCAATATTCATCAGAGATACTGGCCTGCAGTTTTATTTATTTATTTATTTTTGGATGTGTCTTTGTCTGGTTTTAGTATCAGGATAATACTGGCCTCGTAGAATGAGTTTGGAAATATTCCCTCCTTTTTCATTTTTCAGAATAGTTTGAGTTGTATTGGTATTAATTCTTCTTTAAAAGTTTGGTAGAATTCAGTAGTAAAGCCATCAGGTCCCAGGCTCTTCTATACAGGGAGACTTTTTATTATAGCTTCAATCCTGTTATGTGTTATTGTTCAGTTCAGATTTTGGATTTCTTCCTGGTTCAATGTTGGTGGGAGTTGTGTATTTAGGAATTTGTCTATTCCTTCCAGATTTTCCAATTTATTGGTATACAGTTGTTCATAGTAACTACTGATGATACTTTGAATTTCTGCAGTTCAGTTTTAATGTGTCATTTTTTTCACTTCTAATTTTATTTATTTGGATTTTCTCTCTTTTTTCTAAGTTAGCATGGCTAAAGATTTGTCAATTTTTTTTTTAACTTTTTTAAAAAACAACTTTTTCTTTCACTGATCTTTTGTATTGTTTTAATTTTAGTTTGTTTATTTCTGCTCGAATCTTTATTATTTCTTTTATTCTATTAAGTTTGGGCTTGGTTTCCTCTTGCTTTTCTAGTACTTTAAGATGCATTATTAGATTGTTTTTTTAAAGTGTTTTCTCTTTTTTGATGTAGGCACTTATAGATGTAAACTTTCCTCTTGGTGTTGCTTTTGCTGTATAGCATATATTTTGGTATTTTGTATTTCCATTTTCATTTGTTTCAAGAAAATTTTCAATTTCATTATTAATGTCTTCAATGACCCAATGGTCATTCACAAGCATATTGTTTAATTTTCATGTATTAGTTAGTATAGTTTCCAAAATTCCTCTTGCTATTTTTTCTAGTTTTATTCCATTATGTTCATAGAAGAGGTTTAAAACTATTTTAGTTTTTTTTTTTTTAAATGTATTAGGACTTGTTTTGTGATGCAACATACGGTCTATCCTTGAGAATAATCTATGTGCTGAGAAAAAGAATGTGTATTCTGCAGCTCTTGCATGATATGTTCTGTAAATATCTGTTAGGTCCATTTAGTCTATAGTGCAGATTAAGTCGAATGTTTATTGATTTTCTGTCTGGAAGATCTGTCCAATGATGAAAGTCGGGTGTTGAGGTCTACAGCTATTATTGTATTGAGTCCTCTCTCTCTCTTTAGCTCTAATAATATTTCCTTATTATTTTTTGGGTGCTCCAGTGATGATTGCATATATATCTAAAATTGTTATATTATTTTGTAAATTTACCCCCTTTATCATTATGTAGTAACTTTCTTTGTATCTTCTTATGGAAAATCCCATCTTCAGATGTGGGGCATGTGGGACCCAGCATGAGCTCCCTCTCTAAAACATTCCCATCATGTATACCCCAATCACTTCACTGTCCTAGTTTCAGGGCCCATAAGTCTTGGGGAACTCTCTCTCTCATGACTAGAATTGCAGGAGTCTGCACTGGGAATGTGGACTGCCAAGCTCTCTCATTTACCTTTCTCTTCGCTAGGGAGCCTTGGGGCTAGCTACCTCACTTTCCCTCTTTAATGCCTGAGATCTTTTCTGTCACTTCTCTGCTGAATTCTAGTGTTCCTTCTTGAAACTCTATTTGAAGTATAATTATCTAGTCACTATTTTTGTTTTCTCTTTGTGGAGCAAGTGAATGCCAGATGCCTCTAGTGAGCTACGTTGAATCTCTCACTATTCTGAATACATCTTGAGTTAAAAAGAGAAAATTACTCATGTTTACATGGTATGAGCCTTGTTTGTTCATTGTATTAGATACAAATGTATAATTTTCATACAGTATAAAAAACCTTTATATATTATTATGATCTGTAAAATAATTACTTTCATCAGATTACTAATATTATTTGATCTCGTTTCTTTATCTTCAGTTGTCTGCCACTATTTTCATATTATATGACATTTAAAAGTGTGACTTGTTAATTCAGGTTTCATGAGTTTGAATCCTGCCTTCTTGGTTTATTAGATATGTGATTATTAGAAATGTATAAACTTTACCAACATTAAACTTACTATATCTAAAATGAAAATCAAAATAATACAAATTCTGTTATCAGTTTGGGGATAATTAAGTGACCCAGAAAGTGATAGGACTAGCATAATAAACAACTGTTACTATTATTGTTTATATTTCATATGTATTATGTATCAATTAATATTAATATGTAAACATTAATATCATATGTATTAATGCTTTCCTTTGAGCTCCTACCAAAAAAAAAAAAAAAAAAAAATTCAGTCATCTCCCCCAAAATAAATTATTGAGCAATTTGCAATGTCATAAAGACGTCGGTGGTCTTACATCCAAAAATGTTAGCATCAATTGAATACATTGAGTGGCAATTTTGTAGACAATTTTAAAAGATTCAACAATATAAATGAACACAGTATTTCCCTGCTGACCCAATTTGCATTAGTACTCTGTCCTTGTTGATAATCTTAAGGATGTGTCTGATATTCAATGCTCCAAAATGGAATATCTTAAAGTAAAAATACAAGTGTAAAACCTCTATTCTAAGATAAACAGTTGAGGATATTATAATGGGATTCTCCAATCAACAACCTTGAGGCTGGACCTTACTTAGGTTTACCTCCCAGAGATTATCAATGCGGTCTTGACCAGAGACAACACATCCAAAGGCAGATTTAAACATATATATTTCTTATACTTCACTATTTTCTCTACTGTGCAGCATTTAATAAGGTTATACAGCTTTGTCTCTGAGTCTGAGCAGTGTAAGAGGGAAACAAGTAATGGGGTCTAAGGAATATATATAGTTGCCCCTCTGTATTTGTGGGTCCCACATCTGCAGATGCAACCAAAAACATATGAGAGATATTTATTTTAAAATACAACAAAAAAAGAACAAATTTTAAAACAAAGCGTAACAACAAGTTCAATAGTATTTACATTGTGTTAGGTATTCTAAGTAATCTAGACATTACTTTCCCTTGAGTCCATAATTGATTTTTCATATTATCAGAAGTCAAGGATACATTAAAAAATGTTTTCCTTACTTAATTGAGTGGTGCAAAACAGATTTATTGCACATTGGTAATTTTAATGTACCACTCTTAGAGAGTCACATTTTTCATATAGGGATACTTTAATGCAAATATTTTAAGTATAAGAGCAGCAAGTTTTATCTAACTGTACTTCTAAGTAACCTAGAAGTACAGTTGGCCCCTGTATCTGTATTCTGCATCCATGTATTCAACCAACTACAGATTGAAAATATTTGGGGAAAACAATAAAAATAACAATTCAACAATAAAAATAATACAGATAAAAATACAGTATAACCACTATTTAAGTAACATTTGCACTATATTAAGTAATATAAGTAATCTAGAGACAATTTAAAGTATACTGGAGAGTGTGTGCATGTTATATGTAAGTACTACTCCATTTTATAAAAGGTACTTGAGCATCCCTGAGTATCCTTGTGTGGGGGAAAGCCTGAAACCAATTTCCCATGGATTTTGAAAGATGACGGTATTTTTAGATCTGCCGTTGTATGTGTTGTAATTGGGTCTTTTGTGGTTTTTAACCTTACAACTTCTGTTTTTAAGCCTGAATGTACACATATTGATTAAAATAATTAATGCTATATAAGTTAGAGATTAAAAATCTAAATATTTTATTTGTTTTTTAATCTGCAATATAAACCTCACCTGAGTTATTCAGAAACATAAATGAATACATTTGACAACATCTCTTCTAATTGTATCTCTTCAATACTTCAAATATGTCATCACAAATGTTTTATTATTCTATACAATTTGTCATATGCTAATTTTCTAAAACCATTAAGAATGTTATCATACATATAAACAAAATGAATAAAATTATTGAAATGTGATGAGTAATTTTTTATGAATAATTAGGAAAGAACTCTTTGTAATAAATACTGTCGATGATATCTTATGGAAAGCAAAAATCTGTTTTAAAGACACAACAGAGTCTCAGAAATTCTTTATTCTCTACACATTCATATACTTTCTGTTCTATGAGAGGATTGGTAAGGCTCAAAGGTCATTGCCCTTGATTCCATAATTTATTTTTCATATTATCAGAAGTCAGATACATTAAAAAATGTTTTCCTTACTTAATTGAGTGGTGCAAAACAGATTTATTCCACATTGGTAATTTTAATGTACCACTCTTAGAGAGTCACATTTTTCATACAGGGATACTTTAATGCAAATATTTTAAGTATAAGAGCAGCAAGTTTTATTTGAAAAAATATACTATCTCTATATGTGGATATTGCCAAAGTCTGATAACAAGTGGTACATATCGAGAGAAATTTCAACAAAATATATAAAATTATGCTAATAACCAGTAGAAGTTTATATTAAGACATCAGTGAGTATAATACTTTTATACTGAGGGAGATAGTTAAAATTAACACATAAAGGATATTATTTTCTGAATGTCAAAAAACAACTGCAATCAAATAAATATTATACAAAACTATTTTATAAATGTGTAACCTTGCTTAAAAGTATAGCATTTACCTCATTAACCTAGTCTGAAAATATAGTATTTCTTATAAATAAATACATTTCCTTTATAAGTTCCTTACGTGTATCTTTATGTTGTTTTCTTGATAATGTGCAATGGCTAAAAACATTAACTACATTACAAGTATTTTAAAAAGGCATTTTAATAGTAAACACTATTTTCAGTTTAGGAATATTCATGACATATAATCATTTTATATTTTTAAATACTACATATTTTGTCTTTACAGGAATTTTTATATTATCTTCTTTATTAATATGTAATATTTGTATATATGAGGTACATATGGTATTTTGTTACATATATAAAGTATGTAATGATCAATTCAGGGTATCTAGGATATCTGTCACCTTGAACATTTAACATTTCTACATATTGAAAACATTTCAGGTGCTCTCCTATATACAATACATTGTTGTTAACTATAGTCACCCTACTGTGGTATTGAACATTAGAACTTAATTGTTTTATCTAACTCTTGTTTGTACCCATTATATCAATCTTTCTTCATTTGCCTCCACCAATGAAGGCCACCCACACCCTTCCCAGACTCCAGTTACTATCATTCTACTCTCTACTCCAGTGATATCCAACCTTTTGGCACCCCTGGGGCACAATGGAAGAAAAAGAATTATCTCGGGTCACACATAAAATACACTAATGCTAGCAGATGAGCTAAGAAAAAAAAATTTAAAAAAAAATCTTACAATTTTTTAAGAAAGTTTACAAATTTGTGAAGGTCTGCATTCAAAGCCATCCTGGGCTGCCTGAAGCCTGCAGGCCCTGTGCAGCCTTCAGGACCCAGGTTGGAGAAGCTTGCTCTGCTCCAGGAATCAACATTGTTTAGCTTCCACATCTGAATAAGAACATGCAATATTTGCCTTTGTGTGCCTGGGTTATTTCACTTAACATAACACCTCTAGTTTCATGCATTTTGCTGCAAATGACATGTTTTCATTATTTCTATATCCAAATAGTAGTCAACTGTATATACATACACCATATTTCCTTTATCATTTTGTCCATTGGTAACTATGTCAATTCCACTAACCCTTTGCTATAATTTTGATGACTGCATAAGTTAAACATTAAAGAACTGGTGGAACGTGTGCCTGAGTACAAGGGCTGGAATGCAAAAACAAACCCATTAAGAACCCACTTGGGTTTTCTCAGACCCTAAAGTCTGACCAAATAATACAAACATTCTTAGACATGCACTTCATACCAGGGCCCACTTAAAATTAAGAAACTTTCTAAGACTCCAGAGAAAGCTTTCCAGACCCCAGACCCCAGTTAAATATTAGATATAGATTGAATGAAACACTCCTGCTTGTAGGTGCACTCCAACATGTAAGCATGAAGCTTAAAATGTATACAAGCACTAGAACAAAAACTTGTAAATTTGAGTTGGTCTGATGAGTTACTCCAACCTTCTCCTTATAATCAGTTGCAGAAATAAACTCCCTTCTTTTCCAGTCTGTGTGAATCTTGTTATTGGACCATGAGAGCAAGCAGCTGGATCTCATTCTGTCCAGTTACAAATATACCAAATTAACATAAGTAGCATATCATATGTGTGCTGAATATGTTATATTTAGTACTAAAGAAACTTAAAAACTTTACTTTTTTTGGTACTTTTAAATACCAAGAATTAATTAATTATTTATTGATTAATTTATTTATTTTGTTTGTGTTCATTTCCTCTTACAAGTATATAGGAAACCTTTCTCTTTACTCTCTGGATCTTCACAAAATTGCAAGCCTTGGTGAACAGTAATCGTCGTCTTGGATGATACTTGTGCAAAGAGTGTTTTGAGACATCTATATTGTGGATAAAACTAATTATTTAATACAGGACTGTTTTTTAAAAGGACATTCTTTTTTAACTTCACTTCCTCTAAGTTTACCTGTAGGCACATACTATATATGCATTTGAAACATAAAATGTAAATAAATGGGCGTGAATTTTTTCCCTACTTTAAGTGGACTGGCATCTTTTCCATATGCTTTCCATGTAATAACATTCCCAAAAAGTTAAGTGCATCTAGGATACACCATATTTAATAACCTTAGCACCAGCTGCTCATATTCACTGCCAGAAAGGATGCTTTTTTGTACACAGCTTAAAGACAAAAAAAAAAAAAGTGATTTAGAAGCTTCTACTAGACTGAAAGGTAAATCAGTGTTCCGATAATTCAAAATGTACTTTTTGTAAAAAAGCAAGTAAAAGCACAAACGCAATTTTACCTGAATATTTAAAGAGTAATTCTATATGATATGATACTTACTACAACAGAAATGTTTGCTTACTTTCATAGGACTCCTGGAAAAAGGAGCTCTAACAACAATTGTCTTTAGTAAATAAGTTTTTTTGCATCACATTTGTGTATGTCCTGAATGTTCTGAGCCCTTCAGATTTGACTTATATTCATGCTAAAAGAAAAAATGCAAATGAAAATTGTATAGCTAATTATCAGAAAAATAAAGTATCATAAGAAAACCAGTAAACTATTTTTTTAACAAACATAAGTATAGAGAATACTTAACTCTACTTTTAGTTTAAGGGCAAATATTCTCTCATTATATGGATTTATGAAATACAATATTAAGAATAGTAAAGATTATTATTTTACTGACTTTAACTACAAAAAAAATGCCTTTGAGAAAATGTTTTCTTCCCTAGATCTTGACTTAATTGGGTAATTTTATGTGAGCTAATATTTGTGGTCTGATAAGGCTTTCAAGGGAGCCAATTATGTGCTTTTCTCCCATCAATATTGCGGTATTACAGGTTTTTCTGTGACCTTTTGTACCTTTTTTTTTGTTGTTGTTGTAAATATTAAGTTTTGCTCTTTCGGAGAAAACATTTCTTCCTTGACTGTTATTACTGCTGATAGCTAGAAAGGATTACCAGTAGAACCCCTGCTTTAAAGAAAAAGA
Organism: Theropithecus gelada; assembly: GCF_003255815.1. Classification (NCBI taxonomy): domain Eukaryota; kingdom Metazoa; phylum Chordata; class Mammalia; order Primates; family Cercopithecidae; genus Theropithecus; species Theropithecus gelada. The sequence goes on from NC_037672.1 coordinate 128,693,703, forward strand.
AAAAGATTGGGCTATAAATGATTATTTTTTATTTCAAAATCCAGCAAACTGAGTTTAACTAACACTAGAGGACTGCAGATAGTCTACTACAGAAAGATTTTTTTTTTTTTTAATTTCTTATCACAAATAAAAACTTCTGCAAATCATTACTTTAAGTGTTACATAGAGATGCTAGTTGGTAAGGAAACCACTACTAAGCTTGCTCTGGTTTGTACGTTAGTGTGTCTGATGAAAACAGAACAAATAACTGTCGGAGAAAATTCTATCTTCAGTATAATCCTTGAGAATACTCAAAGTACCAGCAAAATTGTAAAACTGTCCAAGATAAGGTTCAGAATGAGCTTTCTGTGCTCACATTTCATTCTCAATGGGACCTGAGGTCCTGGGATTGAAATGAAGATCTGGCTTCTATCAGAGATGAGATGTACAAAATATTTGTATTCATTCAGATCTTTGCAAATAAAATAAAGTAATGGGAACCTTTGATGAGGCAAAAATAAGAAGTCTCCACATTTAGGTTATTGGACATTGTTTCAAAATCTTAAAAAAATAAATAAATAAACTTTTTTTTCACCCATCAAACGTTTTGGGTTGGGACTTTTGTATGCACTTTTAAAATGTTATTTAGTAGAGTTGATTTTTTAAAGATGTAAAAAGAAACAATTTTAAGACAAAAAGTGTTTTTTTTAATATAAGGTTATAACTATGAGTTTTTGAAGAAAAAATCTATAGCGACAGTTGCAACTTACTTTTTTTATGTAAGAACTTGAACAATGTTTAGAGAAATACAGCAACAAATGTCACATAATTGTTAAACGTTTCATGAAAGAATCTTGGCTTGACAAATAAATGCATAAAAAGTGATCTTCCATTGCAACTGTTTGAATTGTTTTGAAATTGTGACTATATTAGATTTACTGTCTATCATGATTTATGATACCTTCCAAAGGAAACCAAAGGATATAATACTGACTAACGTAAATCCAAAGTGGGGGTTGTTTTTATACTGTTAAACATAAGGGTAAAAGTGTCCTGGAGACTTTTAAGTACCTAGATTTAACATTTTCATATTCTTGGTAATTATCTAGTAAGATTATAGTTGATTTTTTAATATTCTTCAAAATATTCATGTACTTTTTTGTTAAATAAATTTGACTTCTTTCTCTATGAATCTCCTTCTTTGGTATATGCACTCCCCTATCACTGAGGGGGACGTGACTATTCACTCATTTAGCAAATCCCTCTAAATTCAGCTTTTGCTCAATGGCACACAAATGGAGCAATCCATATGTTTTTGGATGAAATAAAACTGCTAACCTGGAGCATCTTAGTAAAGGCTTCTAGGAATATAGAAAATGTATAATGTAAAACAATGCCAATTTCCTTGGTTAGAGATTAATCTTGTATTTTATTTATTTATTTGTTATACAACCTAATGTTAAAAGAGTAGGGAATTAGGCTGTCTGGGTACTATCTAAAAGAGGCTAATGATTCTATACTTATGAGAAGTAAATTAACTGTCCTCAATCTCAGTTTTAGTACTTGAAAATGTAAATAATAATCATATATACCTGAAAAGATTCTATGAAAAATAAGTAAAATATTCAAAACATAGGAATATACACAATGCCTGGAACATTTTATCATTAATGTCATTATCACCGCTCTCCTCACTATTATTACATTTTCTTCACATCAGTCATAACTTAGAGTTTATAATATAGAATTGCCTTTATTGGAATGACTTCATTCAAAATTATATTATTTAAATTTCAGTGAAAAATAACTCCATGATAGTGTTTGAAAACATATTCCTATGTCTGAGATACTAATGGCCAATAAATCCTGGATTACACTAGTCTGATCTCTTGCCTTCAATCAAAAACAGGATGGGAGTGAAAATCCCTGAAATTGGTTAAAAATTGGGATGTCAACTACCTAACACACATTGAGTTTGTCAAATAGTTTGTATTTTAAAGAAAGAGATTATTATATATTATTTCCGGATTGTTTGGAATATCTGGTAATAGATAAAGGCTCCCACCTTGAAAAACTAAAAATGCCAGATGACATATGGAAATCACCTTTTCAAAAGGAGCAAAGAGTTTCTTAAGAACTAGAGGAGGAGCAATACGGAAAAGTAAGAAACTCACAGAAAGAAGCTTGTCTTTTGAAGTGACTTTTACTCCCAGGCATTTTTCCCAATTCTGAGCATGGGCGAGTAACAGATTCCTCTGCAAAGCTCAGAACGTGGAAGAGGGCTGTTGTAGAGGGAGACAGATATGTATAGAGCTTTGATGGAGATTTGAATAGCTCAAGTTCATGATTAATTTACCCTCCAAATGTTTGACATATACTGGAGCTACTTGGGTAGCAGAAAGAAACTGTAGAGAAAGCTTCTGAAAAACAGAACAAAGATTCTCTGGAATAATATAAAATTACAATGAAAAGTGGAGACTCACCAGATGAAGGGGCCCTTACCGAATACACAAGAATGTCTGTGAGAAACTCGAGAGACCAGGGAGAACTAGAAGTAGAATTGTTACAGAAAAAAAAAAAAAAAACAAAAAAACAAAAAACAGGTCTTGTTACATGACCAGGAAAGATTAAGCTCACAGACGCACAGAAGGATGAAGAATGGACATTAAAGGATAAACAACTCAGCAAAATAAGATGAAGTCCTGCTAAAAGGCTCTCCGACTCACGGATCGAATCCCAGGTTACCACCCTGGAAGGAGAGGCCAGGCTCCTCCCCGCTGCAAATGACATGAACTTCCCCAGTGAACTTCCCCGGACCCCACCCCATCCTCCCAGTGCACAGGTTTACATTATTCAGAAACAATCAGTTGGGAAAGGGTGGGTTTCTTATGGAAAGCCAGTTTGGTTTTTTTAGACTTGAAGGCAGGGTTTTGCCAGGGAACAGTTGGCTGCTTCCCGTCTCTATCAGAGTGAGCCTTAACATTGAAACCGTCACTGCAAAATTATGACTGAGACGATTACTACAGTGAAAGAGAGCTGACCTAACTGACTCCATCTTTCTTCTAACCTCCAAGCTGTCTAGATCATTCCTGGGCGTAGGCCGAACTAACTTTGGGAAGAACTTAGTTTATAGTCTACTGTTTGAAACAAAGACAGTAACAGCCATTTCCCAAAACAAACCCCCTTCTTTTCTGGGGACTAGGCTGCCTTTGTAGGACTAACAAATTAGCTACAAGATTAGAAATTATGGTTTAGGGGCTATAATTTGCTGCAAGAGTCTGAGCCTCCCCAAATTGCTCCCGGGAATAACATCACCGTTGTAAAGCCTAAGATTAGCGCTTTAGATATTTTGCAGACCATGCATTCTGATGCACCAGCGGACACCACCCAGATCGGAAATCTGGCTCGGCCAGTTCTGTGATCCCACTCCTGAAAAGAAGTCAGTGAGAAAAACCTCACTTCAACCCCACTATGATTCTATCTCCACTCGACCAATCAGCACTCTCCACTTCCCCAGCCCCTCCCTGCCAAATTATCCTTAAAAAATGATCAAAATGCTCAGGGAGACTGATTTGAGTAATAATAAAACTCAAATCTCCAGCACAGCCCCACTCCGGGTGAATTACACTTTATTACAATCCCCCTGCCCTGATAAATCAGCTCTGTCTAGGCAGTGGGCAAAGTGAAACCACTGGGCAGTTACAACAAGACAATTATCCAACTTGTTCTTCCAGCCCAGCCTGCCTGATAGGATGACCACTGTGTCAGGTATAAAGCCGGATGAGTGCAGTGGATCACTACATTTTTTTTAAATATGTGATGCTGGGTGCGGTAGCTCAAGCCTTTAATCCCAGCACTTTGGGAGGCTGAGGTGGGTGGATCACCTGAGGTCAGAGGTTCAAGATCAGCCTGGCCAACATAGTGAAACCACGTCTCTACTAAAAATACAAAAGTTTGTCGGGCATGGTGGTGGGTGCCTGTAATCCCAGCTACTTGGGAAACTGAGGCAGGAGAATCACTTGAACCCAGGAGGTGGAGGTTGCAGTGAGCCAAGATCATACCATTGCACTCCAACCTGGGCAACAGAGCAAGACTCTGTCTCAAAGAAAAAAAAAAAAAAAAGAAAGAAAAGAAAAAAATATCTGATGGTTGGCAGAAGATACAAAATTTATATAGACCACATCGCTAATAATTAAGAAAAAAAATAGACCCACAGGTGATCCAAATATTGGAGTTATCTTAAAAAAAAAATCTTAATATTAAGTTTAAGAAAATGGAAACAAAAATAGGAAAACAGTAAAAAATGAAGAATTTTAATAGAAGATTGGAACTTTAAAAAACCATTCAAATAGAAATACTGAGACTAAATGATTATATAAAACATAGTATATAAACCGTGAGGGCCATTGACTCTTGGCCCCCTAAAGTTTCACTGAAAATCACTGACACAAGGCAGATTGACTAAAAGGAAAAGCATACCAATTTATTTACTGTGGGAGCCTTCAGAGTGAAGATTCCAACCTCCCAAAAAATACAGAACTTATCATGAGGTTATAGAAGGAATGTGGGCTCAGAGGATGACCAAAAGCAAGTTTTAGTTTCAAGACAGGTTACTGGGAGGGGGAAAGGAAGAGGCCTGACTAGTAAAGGTTCCTTGTTATGTAGATGAAGCTTCAAAGACAAAGTTTTCAGAGATAATAGAGGGTTCTTATTTTTTTCTTTTCAGACTTTTAAAGGTATCAGATGCTCAGTCTCTCCTAGATCCTGGAAAGTTGTGGAAAGGGAAGATCTGGTTGTATTCATGGGGATTCGCTACAGATGTCTTCTGGCTCTGTGGCAACCATTTCAAAACAGGTCAAATAAATATATTTTAGGGTAAAATATATTTATCTATTTGTATGTATATGAGATTTGCGTATACATATATCATTAAACAAACCTCATTATTAGATTTTCATAGCAGACAAAAAGTATCATGATACATGACTAATGAATAGGAAGATATGTGGATAGGAAATAGCCAAATTGAAGAACTCAGAAAGGAGAGATTAAAAAGTAATAATAAAAGAGTCTTAGACACTAATGGGGAAAAGATAAGACATATGAAATGAGAGTGCTAAAGATAAAAAAATGGAGAGAATATTGCAGAAGTAATAAAAAAGTGATTGCTAAGAAATTTCCCAAATTTATTAGACATTCATTCATAGACTTAGTAATTTCTGTGAAGCCCACAAATAAGACATGAACAAAAAACTATGAGGAATATCTTAATAGGACTTTGATTTGTTGAAATCATAGACAAAAATCTTAAAACCAAATTGAAGAGCAAATGGTATGAAACTGTGCAGGTGGAAGGAAAGCAGGTTTATTCAAGTGCTGACAGTTTGGAACACAACTTGCCTCAAGTTTCAAAAAGCCATCTCAAATTCTCAGGCCAGCTAAAGGGACTTTAAGGGGAAGGTTGGATGGAAGTTATATGCAGGTATGGTGCAGGGTGCAGGTCTGCTTGTAGTTTTTAATGGATATTTCCAGTAATGAATCATCCATTAGTCTAACTGACGTTATCTTAGCGGGAGTCAGGTCATGGATTAACTGTACACTGATTTATTCTCAGAAAGAAGAAAATTGCAACTGTGATCTCTGCTTCATGCCTAAATTGTTTCAAGATTACCCTTCGAAATACTCAAACAAGTAGTTAGATGTATGTATAGCAAGAAACAAAGCAAGGGAGGATTTATTTTTAGACTAAGCTAGCAAATTGGCAATACTAGTTAAAAGCTCCCCACTCTCAATGCTCATTCCGTTTCTATGGGATATCAGGGTGTTAACTTTCTTCAGAGTACTTCCTGCTCTGTAGCAGTGTCTCTAGGGGCCTGAGGAATGGAATTTATTTATAGGAGTTGGAAATATTCCTGTGTTTCTGGGCTCACAGAGGGAATATGTTGAAGCATCCCTGAATGGAGAGTTAAGAGTTTCTGGAGAAAGCTATCCTATAACCCAATATGTGTTGTAGAGCAAGCAGTATAACCTGCAGCAAAGAAGTATGCCTGTTTTTACAATTACATTTAGAATTACAAGTAATTATTTCCACCAGAAGGGTCTTGACCCAAACCATTATAAGCATTGATTCAATGAGATTATAGAGTAAGATATAACATTAGTTTGCACATGACCTGGAAGGCTGAGGAGGTATTTTTTGAATTATCTGGAATATACACACAACGTTCAGTTTTTGTTTGTTTGTTTGTTTGTTTTCTGGAATATACACAACATTCAGGTTTCTTTTTTTGTTGTTGTTTGTTTTGTTTATTGTTTGTTTTGTTTTGTTTTCTGTCGACTGTGGTCTCTAAAATGGCAATCTAAAGGTTGCAGGAAAAGGCAAGTCACAGATTTTTCTTTGAAATTTCTAGAACCATAATAGTTTTTTATTTTTTATTTTTTATTTTTTAAAATTCAGAAATAGAGAGGTGTTAGTTACAAAGTATTTGGCCACTGTATCAATAAGAAAGTCAGGAAGTTTGTTCCCCACTGCCAATTGTACTTAGAGCTCATATGGGGATATGATGACAGGTTGTCTAAAAGTACTTATTCAACACATTCCTGGAGGAGTTACAAATAGCTATGACAATGGTCCTGGCACATATGTATTGAATAAAAATGTATGTAACATATAACTCAGTTTATTTGGGGGATGGAGACTTAATATTTAACTGTATTATAATTAGACCCTAGTAAAAGGCTTTTTAGGACACAAAGACACTCGAGTATGCAATTTATGTAAACTGGCCAGGACTAGCCCATTATTGGTGTCCTTTTATCAGGAGAAAGTTACTGAACTCAGTCAGTCTCTTGTGTAACTAAAGCTGTAGTTATGGCTGGTGGAAAGGGGCTGGGGGTCAGTTTAGTGAGCATCTGGTGGAGTTATAAATTGTTTTAATATTGCTTATCTTGAGAGCAGTGCTTGTTTAGCTGCTAGGGAAAAAACAAACAAACAAACACACCTCATGGCAATTAGAACACAGTTTACTTTTTTTTTTTTTTTTTTTTTGAGACAGAGTGTTACTCTGTCACCCAGGCTGGAGTGCAATGGCGTGATCTCTGCTCACCGCAACCTCAGCCTCCTGGGTTCAAGCGATTCTCCTGCCTCAGCCTTTTGAGTATCTGAGATTACAGGCGGAGCGCCACCACACCTGGCTAATGTTTTGTAGTTTTAGTAGAGACGGGATTTCATCATGTTGGTCAGGCTGGTCTGGGACTCCTGACCTTGTGGTCCGCCCGCCTTGGCCTCCCAACGTGCTAGGATTACAGGTGTGAGCCACCACGCCCAGCCTATAGCACAGTTAACTTTTTTTTTTTTTTTTTTTTGAGATGGAGTCTCACTCTGTGGCCCAGGCTAGAGTGCAGTGGCGCTATCTCAGCTCACTGAAAGCTCCGCCTCTTGGATTCACGCCATTCTCCTGCCTCAGCCTCCCGAGTAGCTGGGACTACAGGTGCCCACCACCACGACTGGCTAACTTTTTTTGTGTGTATATTTTTAGTAGAGACGGTGTTTCAGCCAGGATGATCTCCTGACCTCGTGATTCACGCACCTCGGCCTCCCAAAGTGCTGGGATTACAGGCATGAGCCACTGCGCCCAGCCAACACAGTTTACTTTTTAAGTGTAGGAGTGTGAGACTTAACCTTTGCCTGGTGCATTCTTAGATGCTGTTTATAATTTGGTATCTTATTGTCATAAAGAGCCTATTTTGTCAGTCCTATGATCTTTATTATAACCTCAATGCTGGTCAGTTGTTGTGTTTAAACCACAAAAAGGAGGGGGTATAATGAGGCATGTCTGACCTCCTGTCCCACCATGGACCTATCATGGCCAGGAACTTAAGTTTTTGTTTTTTTTTTTTTCTTTTCTCTTGGGGGTAAGTTCCTTGACCAAGGCCGGGGTGGGGGGGTCCATTCAGTTGGTAGGAGGCTTATGATTTTTTTAGTTTATGGTCTTTCTTTTTTGGTCAAAATATGTCAGAGACAACACTGATGTCCATGCTTTTATTTTGACCCATATTGCCAGGGTGTTGTGGCTGCTTGCTCCAGGTCAATCTTGTCCCTAGGTAGGGCTCCTCTGGCTAAGGGAAGTAGAGCGAAAAGACTTATAGCCAATTAAACATTTTAGGCCAGGCAGAAATGGAAGTGGGCAGGCATTCATAAATCCTTTAAACCTTTTAGACAACATGAGAGTCAAAAATCAAGGTTACAAAATTGACATCCATAAGCACTACATGTTGAGCCATCTGCTGTTTAGATGTCTGTTGACCATTTTTGATATGAAGGGTCTGAACTAATTATACCTTTCAATACCAGCTCTGACAATCTCATGTGCCTATCTCTTTCCCTATAGTCACTGGACTTAAAAGGAGGTTGTTTACATGAGTATAGCAGAATACATGACTCGTAGTAGCTACATAAGAAGTTTTCTGATTACACTGAAAAATGTAGATTAAGCCAAGAGTACAGAATCAATTTATACTACAGAAAATATTGTGTTTTTTTCCATTTTTTTAGACCTTTAATATAAAATATTACAGCATCAGGCCATAACAGTAGTTAGAACCAGAGGGGGAAAAAATTACAGAAGCTGACTAATAATAAAGTTGAAGGACAGAGTTATTATCTTAGGCCTTCTCAAAGACAGAAAAAGCTGAAAGCAGCAAAATTTGAACTTCTGAGATATGAATCTGAGAAGTTTTCAAGCAAATAAAACAGTTTATAGATTTAAACATATAAACAACTTATAATTTTATTAAGAGCAACTCAACACCTTAAGACAACCTTGTTTTAACATAAGGGAACGATCATTAAAAAAGATTATATAAATATATGTATTTAAAAATTATAGCCAATCTAATTATATGCACAAATGTTTAAACCTTTATTTTTTATAACTTTTAAAGTCCATAATTTGAATTAACCTTTAAATAATTTCTAATTAGACAATTTTTTCAATAAAAACATAATTTTATGTCTCTTTATAATTAATTTTATATTAAAAATAAGTTTAATCATTTTTAATGCCTGTGAACATAAGATATTCACCTAAGTAAGAACCTTAACATTAAGCAAATGGGCTTTTGCCAATAACTCAGAGGATTTAGCTGTTTTCATTAAATCAATGATCTTAAATTAGTTTTAGTCTTATTTTTGTTATGGGTTTGTAGCTATAATCTTCTTAATCAGTTGAGATATGGCCCAATGGGCTCTTAGGTAGACTAAAAATTGAGCTGCACATTTTGAAGGTAGGGAACAAAGGAGCACAAATACACAGATCAAAGGAAACAGAGTACTCCCAAACAAATTCCCATAGAGGGAGACTGGAAAGTTAATAAATCTTATCTCAAACCAGTTGGTACTGCAAACAACATATGATAGGTCCAAATGCCACAAAACCAAAATGGCAGAGACAGAGGATGTCCCGTGTGCATACCAGTTTGGCTTAAGCAGTCCTGAAGCCCGTCAGCTTCCCAATCATCATATTCCTTGCACCAGTGAAGTGTTGCAGGCAGCTGATGCCACAAATGCAGAAAGAAGGGAGGATACCTGAGATAAAGAATTCTTGGCAGGTCCTAGGATGTCTTTAGAATCCCAGCTGTGGGTTCAGCTATCCATGAGGAGCTGGCACTCATGAGCGGTTGTCATTCTGCCCATAATGTGAACAGGTAAGCCCTGATGCTGCCTTGGCCAATTACTCCATCTATTTGAAACCAGAGAGGCAGGATGCCTGAGACCTATCACCCTGTGCTGAATGCCAGATACTTGTAACCAAACTCAGGTTCAGCTGCTCACTACTTGATGGAAAGAAAGCAGGTTTATTTGTGTGTTAGCAACTTTAGAGATGGCCAGACTGAAGTCTCAAAAAGCCATCTCAGAGTCTCAGGCTGGCTAAAGGAATTTTAAGGGGAAAGGTGCCTTGGAAACTATGTGCAGAAGTGGTGCAGATTGCAGGTCGCTTGTTGTTCCGGTGACCACACTGAGTAATGGACCATTTGCTGACCTAGGCGGCAGCATCTCATCGGGGGTCTGGTTATGAATTAACTGTGCACCGGTTTCTTCTCAGAAGGGAGAAAATTCCAACTGTGATCTTCATTTAATGCTTGGATTGTTTCCAGATTAGTCTTTGGAACTCTCAAGCAAACAGGTAATACACACATGTGTAGCAAGAAACAAAGTGTGTGAGGGGTTACTTTTAGACTAAGCAAGCAAATTGGCTATACCCTTTATAACCTAATCTAGAAAAACAAAGGAAAAAAAACACAAAATTTTTATGAAAATAGACATAATGACAGACCACACTAATATTAAACAGAAAACGAATATCATAAGAAAAAGTTATACCAATAATTTGACATATTGCCAATACTGTCATAAATAAAAACTGGATAAATTTGCAAAGAAAAATTACTGAAACAAACGAACCCAAAAAATGGTTAAAAATATTACAGAAAATAAAAATAAAAATCGGCCGGGCATGGTGGCTCAAGCCTGCAATCTTAGCACTTTGGGAGGCTGAGGAAGGCTGATTGTCTGAGCTCAGGAGTTTGAGATCAGCCTGGGCAACATGGTGAAACCCCGTCTCTACTAAAATACAAAAAAGAATAGCTGGACGTGGCGATGTGCGCCTGTAGTCCCAGCTACTCAGAGGCTGAGGCAGGAGAATTGCTTGAACCCAGGAGGAAGAGGTTGCAGTGAGCCAAGATCGTGCCACTGCACTCTAGCCTGGCTACAGAGTCAGACTGTGTCTCAAATAAATAAATAAATAAATAAATAAATAAATAAACAAACAAACAAAAAAAGAAAAAAGAAAAAGAAAAGAAACATCAAAGTATAATATAAAATGTTATATTTTGGTTTGGAAAACCAAAACCCCATATATATTCACTGTTGAATGCTTTCACATTTTAAAATATATTTAATTAAATATAAACTTATGTAAACCTTTAATGGAATAGAAAATAGGGAATGCTTTGCAACTTACTTTAGGAAGCCAGGATAACATTGCTATACACAATAGACAAGGATATTATGAGAAAATCAATTATCATCCAACTCTTCGGTAAAAATAAATGACAATTTAAAAAGCAGTGAATCAAATGCACTGATGTATAAAAAAAAATACATTGTGAACAAATAGGATATATTCCAGGAATGCTCCTATAATTTATCACTAAAAATAAATGAGAAAGAAAAAAGTAGTTCCTGGCAGAAACTATTCTGGCTTGGTCTATCAATGAGGCCTTGCTTGGTGTTGTTAGAAGTTGGCCTGGTAGACACAGTTAGGCTTTTGTGATCTCTTCTTTAATGTAAACATTTCACAGAACCCTAACATCAGACAAGACAACTCTGTGACCATGAAGTACGAAGAAAAATAAGACGGTTTACAATCACTTATGAATACAGACAAAATCATGAACATTTGCCCAAATCCCAAAAATGACCCCCCCATTTTTGTATGTTGGTTAATATGAATGACAGCTGCCACTTTCTCAATCACAACTTTACCCTTAGTTCATTTTCTTAGATATTCTGTTATCACAACTCTCAAGCTGCTAAAAACCCTAAGTAAGTCATTGTCATATAAAGGTCGTTGTTATGTTTGTCACAATCTATGATTATCTGTTATACAGGGTAATGTGTCATGAAAACTATATTGTAATATCTCATTATTAAAAAGTAAATCTGCTCCTCCAAGAACACTTTACAGTGCATTTTAATATCTCTAAATAAACTTTTTTTTCTTTATAAGGCAGGATAATTTAGTTCATCAAACTAGTTGGTGTTTAAGATGTTTAACACACTATCTGGTGTTTTATTTGCTCCTGTTAAAGATGTTGATAAACTTAATGATTTTGGTGTGGATTCTCCAGCTTTAAGATAACTGTATTAATACTTGTTCTCTACTAAGTTACCAGAAATAATGTGAAGAATAATTAAATTAAAAACGTGCTGTTTCTTGCATAAAAATCACTAACTAGTGTAATATTGGCATCATCGGTATGTTAATGCTAGGAAGAAGCATTCCTTGATATGTTGCTTTAAATGATTTATCTCAGTGTTCCCATTTGTGATTCTGATATGACTTGGACAGCAGGACAGGTAATATAACACACTAAAGTATCTGGAATTAGATCAAACTGTAAGTGAAGGAAATTGTCTATTCTTATGGATGACACTTTATGTTTTATATATATATACACATAAGTGAAGCACTCAAGAGACATTGACACGGTCCTAGGATATTTTAAAAGTATAGATTAATCTATAAAATATCACTTCTGGATTAAAAATTCCAAGCCAAACAAAACTGCACTTTAGATTTCCATTTTAAACCTGCAGTAGAAAAGAAGATAGACTTTTAAAATAATGGACGCAAATAAAACTGCACTTTTAAGTACTTATCCTCTTAAGCTTGCAACATATAACATCATTCACAGGAAGAGAAAAAAGCCTTTTTTAACCAACGGTGTGTCACTTACTCAACACTCCCTTTGCTGCCTGGAGATTTAAAACAATAACCATTTTCCTGAAGATTTTGTGTTAACCACAGGATATTATACATCTTTTTTACAAAAAAAGAGGAAAAACTGTTACAATTATAAAAGACTAAATCAAAGAATATTAAAATTCTAATTATTTTTAATGTAGTATTTTTCTTATGTTACACTGATCAGTAAGTGTGAATATATATTTTAAAGCACTAAATGCAGAAGAAAATAAAGCACTAAGAGTTTCATATTTTTGCTTTTTCCTCTAAGTGTAAAATGTTTGAGAATAGTCATCAAGACTGGCAGGTTGTGTGCCTATGTGTGCATGCACGTGCACATGGTCCCGTACACACAAATCTGAATGCATAACCAGAAGTTTAACATCTTGATTAAAGAAATCATTTTAAAACACTGTAGCAAGATTTATTTGCTTCAGTTTTGCTATTTTTTTTTTCCTGATAGTTTCTCTCTCACATTTTTTGTTAGGTTTAATTAAGTGTTCTCCTTAGACCTGAAATGAAACAAAAAATTGTAGGCTCAGTAAATGGTCTCAGAGCACACAAAATTTGATCAGTTACTACCTAGTATCTCTGTTAATAATAAGTGTTTCAGTGACACCGAAGCCGTTCCGCCTGGTTAGTAATTAGTAGGCCCACAATATGGATTAATTGCTTAAATGCAATAATTCTCAAACTTCCTATGACTGTAAGAATTTTATGAAACACTTTCCAAAATTGCAGGCTCAGTGCTCTCACAGTAGACAATAAAATGGACATTGCAGAGTCAAAGTCTGGGAATCTATATTAAAAAAAAAAAAATTCTCAGGAGGACCTAGGAGTGTGATAAAAAATGTGACAATCCAGACCCACTAATTAAGATCCTGTGTGTTAATAAGATATCCAGGTAAACCGTACACACATTAAAGTTTAAGAAACATTTCTCGATCATAGTCTTTCACTAATTTTAGATGAATGAAACTTTTTTGATTACTTTTATGCCTAAAGTACCTTCATTACTTGTATACTTTATATGAAATAACATAATACAGAATATCTAGTTTGAACTCCTCATCAGGAGACTAAGACCCAGACATGGATTTTGATAAACAAATGGGTCTTGATTTCATCTCTTTCTCTTATTATCTTCAAAGTTGTTTGTCCTTTACAAAACTCTTTCCTAGTATAAATATTCAAGGAAATCCACAATTTTGTATCCATTGCTATTTTCAGCAAACTTCTACTATTTCCTCTCTACTCATTCCTTCTACTATGTTTCCTGTATATTTGCTCCTATAATTCCTATTTGTTCACTCATTGAGACACTGATACTCACTCTGGTAATGTATTGAACTCTCTCACTGTTAGCCAATGTAGACCACTCACCGTTTTAAATCAGTATCACACATATCAGTCTTTGATTACTAAGATTATGTCGTAAGGATAGAACATCAAATTAAATCCTGCAAACCTTTCAAAATTATTCAGTTATTAATTTCTCCCTATGCATTCTCTAATTATTCAGCCATGAAGGGACTCCTGTCTCCTTCCCAGAATCACCTTTGGCAACATTTGTAGTAGTTGTTGTTGCTGCTGTAACAAATCAGCTCTCCCTCTGCCACTTAAAACAACACAATATTTTCTTTTTTCTCGAAGTACAAGAGGTCAAAAGCCCAACATCAATGTGCCAGCAGAGCTGCATTTCTTCAAAAGGCTTTATTAGAGAATGTTTCCTTGCCTTGTCCAGCTTCTAGAGGCTGTGATCCCTTTTTCACATCACTCTAACTTCTTTCTTTTGTTGTCACACTGACTGATCTTTCTGTCTCCTCTGTTTTATAGACCCTTGGGATTATGTTGTCTTTCTCTGGATAATCCAGTATAAACTTCCCATCTCAAAATACTGAATTTAATCACATTTGCAAAGGTCCTTTTGGCATATAGGATAATATGTTTACAGGTCCTGGTGATGAGGATGGGACATCTTTGGGGGGCCATTCAGTCTACCACAATATTCTATATATATTGTTATTTATCGCTGATAATGTGTCAGAACTAATTGGTGTCTATTAGAAAGGAAGGGAAAGGAAGACTGAAAAGAAAGACACACATAAAGAGAGACATAGTCAGAAAATTAAATACAGTATCAGTAAAGAATATGTTATTTTAAGTAGGTTGCTTTTGATCCTTTGACAATTAAATGCAATTTACAGATTTTAGTATTCTGAAGTGTGAATTTCCTGTTAGGTTAACATAGTCTAGTTGGAATGAATTATTTTTCTACTTTTTTGTTCTGGAAAAACAAAACAAAACAAAACAAAAAACAAAACAAAACAGTAGCAGCTCCTTTTGTTGTTGTTGTTGTTGTTGCTAAACTACCCAAAGCTGATCCAATATTTCACTGCAAAATGAAGTTATAGTTCTAACCATGGTAATTACTTAAATGTAGGTGATCAAACGTGACTGATTACAATATCCCAATATTCTTGAGCAGTAGCTGAGAGAAAGAAAGTTTGCTACCCTTGGATGCAAGCTGCTGGTGAAATGTGGCTCCACTCCTTTCAATCCACATATGATTGACCACCTCTAGGTCAGTCTCCAACAAGGTCACTGGGATGAGGAGGAGATGGGATAACACCTGTGGGAGGCTGGCCAAAAACTGAAGTTGGGGGGCTCCTTCTGGCTGTGAGGGAGACTCCTGGGGCCTTGATAATGTTCAGCACAGCCTACTGTGCAAAACAGCACTGGGTGTGAATGGCCCCCGGGTGGCCCATACTTCTGGGTAGGAAAAAGCATCTGGGGCTCAAATTGTATGAACCCCAATCTATTGGCATCTTTCAATCTAGTCTTTTAGGAAAGCCAGGGCAGGTGGCCTAATGTTATGCTGCCTTGTTCTGTCTCAGATTGAAGGATAATACTGATGTCTGTTTATCTACTTATCTGTCTATCATATTTATGTTGAACATACCTAAGTAGCAATGCAAGAGGTCTGCTTCTAGCCATGTGTCTTGAACTGTTTTTAGAAATTCTTTTTTTTTTTTTTTTGCTTATTCTCTCTCCATATACAAAGAATGGGCCTCAGTCTAATTTATGATTTTTTCTTATATTCTGAAATTATACACATAGCCTGAGCTGTTATGTTTTGAATATCTTATTATTCAAACGGGATTACTAATTCTTTTCACAGCATGACTTAGAATATCAAACTGCTTATGGCACTTAAATCAGGAGTATATGTTACCTTGGATACCTTAATGCTGATTCATTGATTCCTTTTAAAAATGCATATCTTCTTCTTCCGTTTCTTCCCAATATATTTCTAGAGTGAAACATTCTAGCTCTTGGGAAAAAGAGTGATGGAGCAGTATTCTGTTATTCTTCTGTCTATTTGAAATCACGTTTTTTTCATTTAGGCTATTGCTAAAACAGGCTGGCTGCCTTCATCTTCCCCAGTATTCTACGATAACCTCAAAGAAATTACAACAGTTTCTTTTCTACAATTAAAACATCTGGGTTTTGAAAGTGTGCATGGTCTACAAAGAAGTGAGAAGCGTAGCTGTTTGTCTTGAATCTTATGGTGAACATTGCTGACTCTAATAGATAACTTGACTGGTGCAGCATCAAGGTAAATACATCCTCAAAGAGCTAGCAAATGGATCAAATAAAAGTATGATGCATAATATAAAGTTTGCTTTCATCTATGTTTAAGTTTTTTTTTTTGTAAAATATTGCTAGAGTACAAAAATGTATATCAGAACACGAGACTCACAAATAGAAAATTATCAGATAAAAATATAATCATTATTAACATTGTCTTTGTGTTTGTGAACTACTGCACAAGAATTCAGATAAATTTAGTGTAACAATTTAATTCTGAAGGAGAATAATCTGTTTTATTAACAACTATATGTGAATACGTAAAATGTATTACATGTTTGACAAAAATATTGTATTGGTCCATCTCAGAGAAATGGTACTTTGGGCATGTAAATAGATGTGGTGTGGAGAAGAAAGGTGTGGCCCAGGACTTGGTTAAGGCAAAAAGAAAACTCAACTCTTTATGAAGCAGTGAGTTAGAAAATGCCTGATTCACAGCTACTGTGAAACTTCTTACTGCACACTAAAAAGTAATTTTCTAATACTATATTTTTCCACCCACATCTTCCATCTCATGGAACTGAAAATAGTTTATTTTGTGAGTTTACCTTAACTTCTCAAATTAAATGAAGACTTTCAGATTTTAGAAATAACAAGAATGGACTTAAAAGTTTGCAAATATGAAGTAGAAAGTTTTAGATTTCCAATTTTAATATGGTGCATTTAGATAGTACCTGCAGATATAATAAAAATATCTCCATTAATTTTTAAGAAGGCACTCAGGCTGGCCATAATTATAGATGGATTAGTTAAACACTTTAGGGGTAAGATTCAGATTCTCAGAATATCGTTCTGTCTTTGTCAAAAAGTCACATTTTAAGACAATAGTTTGTAATGCCTAGAACACCCATAAAAGACAAATAAAAATACAAATATTAATATTTACTCTATATCACATTTATTGTTATATTCACAATTCTGTTGAGAGCACTAAATGTTATTTTAAAATCTTGAATATCCAGAGGAAAGAGAAATTAGTTCTGACATATGAAAAATTTTTAGCAGCTTCTGATGATTACTTTGTACCTTCACTGTCAATAAATGCTGCTATGTGCTTTTTGGTTATAATTATTTTGATGTAAACTTTCTTTGACTACAGTTTATACAGGTAGTGTTTCTGAAATTCTCTGTTTAAATGTCAATCTTGAATTACACTCTCACCAGCTATTACAAGATATGAATAAAGAAACTGAAAAACTTTTAGATAAGAAACTTTTATGTTCCCTATGAGATACTTGTTTGTCCAATGTTAATAAAAATGCACTAATTACTATCTACTTTCCACTGACTCTCTCTTACAAGTCTAAGGTCACATTTTCATCACAGCAGTAATATTACTAAGTCGTTCTTCAAATCATTATGTCACTCTAAGCCTAAAATACACTTTTCATTCTATCAATTCTCTTTTTATGAATCAATAAATGTTTCATATTGCAAACTTACTGTGTTTAGGAAATGTCTTCACCAATTATTCCATTGCATATTAATAAGCTATCAGATTGATTGATGCATTCTCTATCTACATAGTCATGCAGTTGTAATCACAGCTGTTATAATTCTAGCTTTGTAATTTACTTATATCATTTTTGCTTATAAATAGATTTAAATAACGTGTTTGTACTTCATTATGTATGCTGTTTCGTTTCCCTATGCAATTGCAAGCATATCAAAATCAGAGGCTATTCCATATAAATTATTATATTTTATTATATTTCCTAATCCATAGAACACAACAAAAGTACAACATAGATAAGCAGGATAAATGTGTTAAATTTGATTCACAAATGTTGTAAGAGACATGCTGAACTTTAAAAAATGTACTCAAAGACAAATACTGAAGATTACATGAGACAAATATTTACATTTCATGTTTAAATATACCTATAAACTAGTTAAACTCAAATTAACTTTCTTTGCTGGGTCCTTTGCTGCCACACTTTGTAAAGATGCTGAGCACTCTATTTTGTATTTGAAATCTTTTAAAATTTCTATTTTATTTTACCAATTTAAGAATCGATCCATAAATGATAGTCAAATCTTAATCTTTCGATTTTCCAGAATTAGGATTTTCATTCCTGTTGTCAGTTAAAAATGCTAAAACCTGGAATATAACATGCGTTTAGACACAAAATTTAGAATTCAGGATTCAAACTTAAATGCATTCTTTATCCAAACACTTCAGAAAAATGTGTGTGTGTGGTTTTTTGCACAACTCTTATTCAAGTTACCTTACTTTGTTTCCTTGTTTTTATACTGTATGTTTCTTTTTGATTCACACCCATTTGTTTTCACATTTCATGTTATCCAGACCACGTCCAAATTAAAGGATACCACTATAAAATCTGAAATGAGATCTAAGAAAAACTGTGCTTTTAAATTTCACAAGCGTTGTCATTGTTCATAATATAATAAATTATATTAAAAGTCAAACAACAAGTTGAGCACATTGCTTTGGCTGAGTAGTTATCTCAACAATGCACAAATGATGCAAACTTTTGATGGCAAGGATCTTTGCTGAAAGATTAAATATGAATGCAGGCATTATTTTGGAGAGCCTTGAGTCTAGTTATTCCATAATAATTAGTTCTTCTCAACTTGCTGAAAGTTATAACCGGGAGTAGGGGGGAAATTATACATTAAGTTCCCTGGGATGCGTAACTCTTAAGTTAAGCTTAAAAACACGTTTTACATTTTTCTACGATGAAAACACTTTTCATTTCCTTTCATAAGCAGATAAGTTGACACACAGAAATAAATTTACAGCCTTAATCTCTTTGTTCTGTGGTTAACATGGTTTCATTTTACATATTATTTGATAGTACTCCTATAGAAAACATTGAAAATTGAGTTGAGGTATTACCAGTGTGCTCAACTAACAAAATACTTATTAAAATGTATAATTCAAACAGAGTATATAAAGAAGAATGAATTACCTAATACAGGAATTCCATATTTTACACTCATTTTTTTTTTTCTCTTTCTCCTTTCCATTGTGTTTATGTGTCATAAAGGGTAAAATTGCCATTTAAGACCATGAGCTACAGTATTTTGTTCTCTCTTTCCCACATAAAGGAAACCTTGAATAGAAACACTTATTTCCAGTTTGGTAATCGCTCTACTGAGGTTGAAAAATTAAAACAAACAAACAAACAACAAACAAAAAAACCCAAAACAAGCAAACAGAAAAAACAAACCTTGTTGGGATTTTACATCCAGTGTAAAATCACTAGATTTAAATAGCATTTTAAAAAATAATGATTTTTTTTTCCTGCAAACAAGTTCATGAAAAGGAAATTTTGACTTGTGGAAAAGAGATGAATGAATACAACAAGACTTCTGTTGGAGGGATTCATGATACATATTTAGCGTCTTAGACAACATAATAAATCACTGTGATAGTCAATGTGAAAAATACATTAGTTGCCATTTGTTTTTCATCAGTCTACCTGGATTATTTTCAGATGTCATTTTCAAGATTTATATATCAGTGTTATTTTATATAATAAAAAGTCTATTGCTGATTATACAAAAGAACTCTCAAATATAACATTGTCATCCTTTTAATTTTGAGACTGCTCACATGGATACTACCAGCTTCATTGTGAATCACTGAAAAAGAGGACACAATGCCAAGGAATCCAAAGAGAAAGCAATAATGATAAATGCAAGTTATCACAAATCTCTGTGTAGCTGAATATCATATATTGACATTTTCTTTTTAGGTAGCAGTGGTGGATCAAGCTTAAATATTCCCTTTACTTCTATAAAAGTCCTTCTCTATCATATGTTGTGTATATTGTGAAATCCACTGATAGTTTTCTGTGTCCTGCAGAGTTATATCTTCATTAGTCCTGCAGCAGATATAAGCTCCTGATAATTTTATTCTGTCAACATAGTATTCTACGTGTAATGATACATAACAAATAATGTTAAAATTAATTTTAATGCTGGTGATGATGAAATAGAAGAAGACTACAACTAAGGGTACAGTTCTTATTTAAAATTATATAGACCGTGAAAATCTCCCAATATCCTAAGTATAAACCAAAATAACAAAAAGTGTTCTTGATTTATGGTTATATATAATTTGCTACAATTAAAATAAGAGAAGAAGGCTTTACTATATTAGTCTAAATAAATAAATGGAGTTTGACCTTAAAAAGTCATATGTTTGGGCCAAAATTGACTAAAAATAATGCAGTTCAAAGAAACCAGTATGGATAATTGCTTTCATATATCTTTCTATACTAAACAATAAATACTAACTTTCTGCTTGCTCTATTTTCTCAGAGACAGAACACTTTTGCTAAATCAATTCAAGGATTAAAGATAATTTCTTAAACCCAAGTATTTTATTCATCACCATTGCTGTTGAATTGCCTTTAATACCCTACCTATTTAAGTATTTCAGAGGAGCTCTCGCAGGGTTAATCATGATAATCTTGCAATACTGCAAGGTTAATCATGTTCATCTTATTTAATAATTTACTAATATATACATTTCAAATAAGCTATTGTCAAATTTACTTAAAATTTGGAAAGTTTGATATACTCTACAGATTACTGCAATAATGAGAAAAATTTAGAATGCTTTATTTTTAGCAGTGATTGTTTAAAATGTTTTAAGATGCACATTTTCAAACCCATACTAAATAAGGTTTTTCCCATGGGTAATCACAGAAGTATTTAGAATTTGAATCTTGCTTATTCAAATTAATTTAAAGTGTGGACCAACCCTTAGTCCTCTGGGTACATTTACATCAACACAAAAATTACATTTAAAAATGTTGTGTCCTCTCCAACCAAGTTAAATCAATGTGCTTGCATTTTCCCTGAAGGCCAATATAAATGCAAGAATGCAATTTTAGGAGTGAAGGACTTCTATAAACAATATTCTGTTTCCAATTTCTGGAAGGCGAAACCAAAATATTGAACATGGTAACCTTCACAGCATCTTAATTACTTTTTTGTTAAAGCAGTTACCATTTCTATAATTAACAGGATAAAATTCATAAAACTTAACATAAGAAATCAGACAATAACCTCAAATCTGTGCATAAGCATTAGCGATAAATGTAAATATATTTATATTCTACCAAATGTGTCAGCATATGATTCATTACATCCTCATACATTTTTCCAAAAAAGTAAAGTATGCTGTAGTCTAGGAGGAAAGCCACATGTGAGAGATTACATATGTATCTTGTCACACTGTCACTACACTATTTAACTGCAGCACTCAGATAATCTAGATCTATTTTGAAACTGAATAGGAACAGCCACTAATGTTTAAAAGGGACCAAAAAGTTACTATGGACCAATACACTGAGTTGTTCTACATACATTTAACTTATTTTCTTCTTAGAACTTTCAGTTCACATGTTAATTTGTCAATTTAAAGAATAAGAAAGGCTGGATGCAGTAACTCATGTCTGTAATCCCAGCACTTCCAGAGGGCAAGGTGGGAGGATTACTTGAGGCCCGGAGTTCCAGGCCAGCCTGGGCAACATAGCACAACCCCATCTCTCTAAATAATTTTAAAAAGTAACTGGGCATGGTGGTGCACACCTTTAGTCCTAGCTACTTGGGAGGCTAAGGCGAGAGTATTGCTTGAGGCCAGGAGTTTCAGAGTCTGCAGTAAGCCAAGATCACACCATTGCACTCTAGTCCAGGTGACAGAGCCAGACCCTGTCTTAATAAATGAATAAATAACAAGAAAATGAGTCCCTGGAAGCTTATGTGACTTCCACATGATGCTGTGTGTATTGATAGGAGTATTTGTTTGTTTATTTATTTATTTATTTTTGAGACAGAGTCTCACTCTGTCCCCCAGGAAGGGAGTGCAGTGGTGTGACTGGTACTACAGACACCCACCACCATGCCAAGGCCAATTTTTGTATTTTTAGTAGAGACCGTGTTTCACCATCCTGGCCAGGCTGGTCTCAAACTCCTGACCTCAAGTGATAGAACTGTTATTTGAAGCCAACTCTGCTATAATTTGAAGCTGATTCTACTTTTTTTAAACTCCTTCGCTATTTCTAGGTATACACAGATTATTGCCTGAATTATCTGTCATACGTATTTCAGTATCTTTGTTTTAATACTGAAATTAATTATAAAGTAGTTGATACAGAAGGAGCTTTTGGAATTATTTAACTGGTGCCCTTCCTTTTACAGATGTGAAAACTAAGCACCCAAAAAGTTACAGGATATTTCTAATACAAAATAGCTTCTTAATAGCAAAGGCAGAACTAGAAGCCAAGTCAATCAATGAATACTCTATGTATACCAAACATGTCTTTTAGTGGTCATTTACTCAGTGCATATAAGCAAATAATTTAGCATACAAATTAAGTGACACCAATATTTTGTACCTCATGGGGTAATTTCTGATCAAAGACTATTTACATGCCTTGTACAGACTTAATTTCCATCCTTTCTTATTAGGTCTGACATTTCTTCCATTGGTTCAGTAGGTTTCATTTTACACACATACACACACACGCACACACATATTACATATATATTTTTTGCTTCACAGCAAATGCAGAAAATACATACAAAAGATCACTACCGAATTTTCTTGGAAAGATAAAACATACTTTGTTTTAGATATTTTAGATATGAGCTCTAAATTTCTCTTCAAAGAATCAATGTGTCAATATGTTCAATTATTTGCCTTCTACTTTTAAACTTAAGTTCCTCGTAAAGAAACCTTTTCCTATTACCTGCTCCACTCTGACTCATTCTGATTACCTGCTCCACCCTCACTCATTCCAAATACCTGCTCCACCTTATAACAGATACTTAACTTTATTGTGCTCAAGTTACTCAGTGAATTATTGAAAACATACCAAAGAACCTGGCCTTAAGGGCATGAAGCAGGGTGGCAAGAGGGAGTGAAATTTGGTGGATCATTAAGAATTAAGTTGTGTAGGCCGGGCGCGGTGGCTCAAGCCTGTAATCCCAGCACTTTGGGAGGCCGAGATGGGCGGATCACGAGGTCAGGAGATCGAGACCATGCTGGCTAACACGGTGAAACCCCGTCTCTACTAAAAAATACAAAAAATTAGCCGGGCGAGGTGGTGGGCGCCTGTAGTCCCAGCTACTTGGGAGGCTGAGGCAGGAGAATGGCGTGAACCCAGGAGGCGGAGCTTGCAGTGAGCTGAGATCCGGCCACTGCACTCCAGTCTGGGCGACAGAGCGAGACTCTGTCTCAAAAAAAAAAAAAAAAAAAGAATTAAGTTGTGTAATGGATCATGGAGAATCTTCCAAAGAAGTTTCAGTGAAGACAGGAATCTGACCACCTACATGGGGACAGGGATGTCAAGAAGCTGCAGGCAGATCCTAAATCATAGCAAGAATGTTCAGTTAGAAAGGCATGGCTGGCAGTGGTATGAAGAGAGAAGAGGTTGTTAAATGACAGGTTTAGCAGAGGAAATCAGGAAGTCATTGTGCTTTACAGTTCTACCTAGAGGAGATGGTTGGGATGAAATGTTCTGGATATTTATACCCTTATTTTCTAACAGGGAACAGACATGCTTATTTGAGAATGCTGCCATTCTAAAATTGTTGGGCACAGATAATACATGACTTTGCAGTTGGAGGACCTGAGTGTTTTCTCAGGATGTAGGCAGTTGTAATCTCTTAAGGAAACAAAGCAGCAGACAAGACCCTTACATGTGTATGCAAAAATTATGCTTTGCCTATCCCCAAGGAGTACTGTCCCATAAAGGCCAGAAATTAGGCTACTTGATTTTCCTGGGAGTTAACATATAAAGGGCAGCACAGTGTTGATATGATTATAAACCATGTAAACTCTACATTATCCTGGACTCCCAGGAAAAAAAAATAAACTTTTAAATATTCTACCATTATAAAAATATTAAAAATAATGTAATTAATTACTACGCTTAATGATGTTGTTATGCTTGGGATGCTTACGTATTAGCAGAAGAAACATATGCATTTTAATATTAATAATATGACATATAAATTAAATTCCATACACAGTTGAAATTAAAGTATTAATGGAGTCTTTGGTACCTCTGAAAATGGAAAGACACACAAATAAAAAACTGTAATGAAAGACTTCAGTGCTGGGTTATTAAGTGATGTAAACAGAATTTTCTGTGTCATTCTATGCTCCTGTAAATTAGTTTGGGTGTAAATAACTGGAAGAAAATATTGCTAATATTATATTTATCATGTGTATTACATAATTTATAGAAATATCAAAGGCTTGTATTTCACTAAAGACTATGCTTTTTTATAGAAATATCAAAGGCTTGTATTTCACTAAAGACTATGCTTTCTGAGCATAGTCATATTTAATGGGTTCTGGATAATAATTCTTTGTTTTGTTTGTTTTTTCTTTTTTCTTAAGCTGATTTTATCAATGCATTAAACAAAATTTCAATTTAGTCATTATTTTTAATTGATAAATTAAAGTTGTACATATTGTCATGCACAACATAGTGTTTTGAAATATGTATATGTTGTGGAATGGCCAAATCAAGCTAATTAACATATATATTACCTTCCATACCTATCCTTGTGTGCGTGTGTGTGTGTGTGTGTGTGTGTGTGTAAGAACACTTTATTCTCTTAGCAATTTTTAGGAATACAGTACAATTTTATCAACTGTAGTCACCACAAAGACCTCTTGAACTTATTCCTCCTGCCTAACTGAAATTTTGTATCCTTTTGTATCTCAATATTCACCCTCCCAACTAGTCCCTGATAACCATCATTCCACTTTCTGCTTCTATGAAATCTACTTTTTCAGAAACTACATATAAATGAGATCATATAGTATTTGTCTTTCTGTGTTTTGTTTATTTCACTTAGCATAGTGTCTCCCAGGTATATTCATGTTGTTGTGACTATAGGATTTCCTCTTTTCTTAAGGCTGAATAAGCATTCCATTGTGTACATATTATTATGTCATATTATTAATATTAAAATGTCCATATTGTTTACCATACTTGCTTTTGTTTAATCTTAATTATATTCTTTTAAATATTTTAACACAAACAGTTGTAATGATTCTACTTGCTTTGATTTCTGAAAACATTTCCCCACTTCAACATCACTTTTTCTGCATTTGAATGTCCTTTTTAAAAACCCAAAAGAAAATGAATAAATGTAATTCACCTGCTTTGGTAAAATTATTCAATTGTAAAAATAATTAGCCTGTGTGTTTATTTTGCTTTGAAATTTATATAACATCTAATAACACAGGATGCATTATTTTATATGTCAGATCAAATATATGTTTCATTAGAGGACTGTAGGTCAATCCTTATAAAACTTTAATTTTCATACAAGTCATCTGTGAATCTTGCTAAAATTGCAAATTCTGATTTAGTCAGTGTAGAGTGGTGCCTCAATTTTGCTGCTGATCTTTGGACAATGATTTGAGTTGGAGAACTTTAGAGGACAATGAGGTAGTTACAGCTTCAGTTTTCTCTGTGAAACATATGTGAGAACAATACTACTGCAGGTCAATGACATGTGGTGAAAATTTCAGTTTCAATCAGTTCATTTTAATTATGTTAGCCAAGTCAGGAACTCAGAGGATGTCTTTTCCATGTATATGTCTTAAAGTTGCTTCCTTCACACTGTGCCCATCATTTAAAGATTCATCAGACTCTGTAAAATACTGGTTCAATAAATTATGCCATTAGTAACACAATTTTATAAGTGAAGAATAAAATATAAAGAGATCCCTAAGATCACTCCAAAATAACTTATATTTAGCTTTCTTTTTCTTAGTTTTCTTTTCTGTTGTTGTTGTTGTTTTTTTTTGAGATGAAGTCTTGTTCTGACGTCCAGGCTAAAGTGGAGTGGCGTGATCTTGGCTCATTGCATCCTCCTCCTCCCATGTTAAAGCAATTCTCTTGCCTCGGCCTCCTGAGTAGTTGCAGTGCAGGTGCACACCACCATGTCCAGCTAATTTCTATTTTTTTTTTTAGCAGAGATGGGGTTTCAGCATGTTGGCCAAGCTGGCCTTGAACTCCTGACTTCAAGTGATCCTCCTGCCTCGGCCTCCCAAAGTGTTGCGTTTACAGGCATGAGTCACTGTGCCTGGTCTTTAATCTTCTTAATAAGTTGTCAAAATTTAATATTAGCACATCTGATAAAAAGGTAGAACTCTTCTCTGTATGGTAAAAAATACAGTCATACAGTAAAAAAGGAGAATAAGTCATTATTGACAATGAGAGAAAAAGTAAAGAAAATCTACTTTTTAAATTTTTTTCTGTGGACTAGAAAAATGGTCGGCCATGAAAGTCATTTAAAAGTTATTATATAATGAACATTCATGTAATGATTGCCCTTGTCAATAAATAAAACATTGCCCGTCCTTCCAATACACTGTGCATACACCTTCCTGACTGACACCCTCCCATCTTCCAAAGGTTAGCCTTAACATGATTTTTACGGGAGTTGATTTCTCAGCTGTCTTTTCAGCTTTAACTTCCATGTATATGTCCTTTAATAATATAATATGTTTTACCTTATTTTGTTTTGTTGTAAATATTATATAAATGGTGCCTTCAGTATATGCCTTTTGTTCTGACAGCTTCTCTTCAGTAACATGGTTCTAAGATTCATTAATGTTTTCGTTAGTAGTTCTATTTTGTTAATGTTGACTGTCTATACTATTCTTTTATATGCATACCATCACAATTCATTTATTTATTGATTGCTGAATATTTATGTTGTCATCAAATTGTCATCATTTTAAGTAATGCTGTAGTTAATATATTTCAATATGTAACCTGATGTAGGTATGAGTATATAACATACAAATACAGACGCAAAATCTCTGGGTTATAGGGTACAGATTTCCTCAACCTAACGAAATAGTGTTTGCCAAAATAATGATTTCAGTTTACATTCTCACCAGTGGTATGTGAGATTTGTCGCTGCTATTGTCAGTTTTTAAAATTTTTTATCAGTTTTTGTTAAATCCTGTTGTGATTTAATTTGCATCTCTCTAAATACCATTGAAGTTATAGCTTTGTCATATGTTCGCTGGCCATTTAGATTCCCTTTTTTTTTTTTTTTTTTTTTTGAAGTGAGAGTTCAAGCTTTAGCTCATGTTATTTTCTTTTGGGCTGTTCTTTTTTAAAGTTTTAATTCAAAGAAACTCTGCACATTTTGAGTATTAGTGCTTTTCAGTGATATTTATTGCAGATATTTTCTTCCAGTTTTGATTTGATTTTTCATTGTCTCTCTGGTGTGTTTTAAAACAGAAGTTCTTTGATTTAAGTGTTTGTTGTCCAAATTTGCCATGTTTTTCTTAGTAAAATTTATGATTTCTCCTTTACATTTAATGTCTTTTTTTATTCAGAAACCATACACATTAATTCATGTATTAATTATTCTATATAATTTTCTAATGACCTATTATTTTTTATTAGATAGGTCTGTAGTAAACTGGAATTTATATTTCTCTATAATAAGGAGTTGGAGAAATATTCCTTCTACTATATAAACATACAAATACAACAGTGCCATTTATTGAAGCATTTTTTTTTCTCAAGTTCTCTACAATGCATTTTATCATGACACAAGTTCTACATATGCGTAGACTTTTTTCCATCTTTGTATTCTATTATACTGGTCTTGTTGTTTTTCCTCACATCAGTATATGTGTCTCTATTTATTATATATTTTTTAATAAATATGGTTTTAAATTCCATACATTTCTTCAAATTTGTATTTTTATCAAGTTTATCCTGACTATTCTTATTTATAAATATTTCTACATATATTTTAGAATGAGATTGACAATGTCCACAAAAATTCTGATGGGATTTTGATAGGGATAACTTTGAAATCTATAGATAAATTTGAGATGAAATATCTCTGTTGCACTATTGACTTATTGAGTCTTCTTATCCATTCTTATCCATGGATAAGATTTTTGTCATTTGTTCCCATATATTTAGATTTTCTATCTCACACACACACACACGATATATATATCTTAATGTAGAATATATTATATTTATATATTCTAAATTTATTCTGTAATCTCAGCACTTTGGGAGGCTGAGGTGGGTGGATCATCTGAGGTCAGGAGTTCATGACCAGCCTGGCTAATGTGGTGAAACTCTGTCTCTACTAAAAATACAAAAATTAGCTGGGTGTTGTGGCAGGCAGTTGTAATCCCAGCTACTCCGGAGGCTGAGACAGGAGAAGTGGTTGAACCTGGGAGGTGGAGGTTGCATTGAGCTGAAATCACGCCATTACACTCTAGCATGGGCAACAATAGCAAAATTTTGTCTCAAAAATAAACAAAAAAAACATATTATTCTGGATATATATAAAAGAGAAAAGCAAGAATAAATACTATGCCAACATGATAATATTTATTATTAAACTATATTGAGATAAATATATAGCTATAAGGGTATATTTTATCTCTTATTAGATTAAGCCAGTTTTTTTTTTTATTTCCTAGAGTACATGTTCACCAAATATGACTACAGAATTTTACCATTTTCTGTATTTGTTAATAATGATGCAATTTTTATCCTGGAATCTGCATATGTATTGGTGAATTCACTAATTTTTGTAAATCTCAACTTGTATTCCTAATATAAATATAATTTGGTCAATTATCTTTAGTTGATAATTTTTTCTGGATTATCTGTTGTCTATAAGATTGGATTTAAGTTGTTAATTATTTCTTCAGAATTCTTTTATGAGACACACTAAAATTATCCTTTCTTATATCATGCTTATTGGGTATAACTGTGAAGAATAAGCAGGCCTCTCTAACCCAGGCTAGACAGAAAATAGAAACTAGGCGTATGTTTAGATGCAAGTATATTGTGGGATAATGTGATGTGGGAGCAAGAATGAGGACCAGGCTAAGCCAAGCAGGAAAAAAAGTAAGGCAAAATAGAGAAACGTTTCAGCACCAAGTAGACCACGATCAGGAATTGGTTGGTGAATCACAGGGCTCCATCAGAATCCTTAAGAAATGTTCTTCAGAGTTGTCATTGGTAGAAAGATGAAAATATCTTCTAATTGGCTCTATAATTACGCAGTCAAAAGTTTCTCAGCCTGTTGGAACTTTTTCTCAAGTCTGATTTAGCTCTGCAAGGCTTCTTTGATATACTAGAGTAAATGGATGACAGAATGCCTATACCTGGTACCGATCTGCCTCTCAGGTTCTTCCAACAAGAAAAAAGTGTACATAATGTCTACTCTGTCTGCTGTCTGGCATTCACCCATATTTGCATGAGAACATCTATTTCAAGAAGTTAGAAAAATAAGAGCAAGATAAATCCTAAGAAATTATACAGAAAATGTCAATGACAGGAGCAGAAATTAAAAGAATGTAAGTATACAACAGAAAGGATCAACAAAGACAAAATATTATTTGCAAATTATGTGCCTAGACTTGACCACATTAAGGCATTTTCTACTCTAGGTAACTACTTGATATAATATTTATAATTAATTTGTAAAGGCATTAATAAAATATATGTTTTAATAACTAGGAAAAGGTAAGTGAATCTTGGATTTTATGAATAAAAATACTAGGTTCATTGAAAAAAGATACTACTCTTTTCCATAATATTTGGTTCAGTTCAATAGAGAATTGTCTACATTTTGTAATTAAGTTTTTACATATCTAGTTGGCAGTGTTTTCTTCGCTAAGCGTGAAGTAATATCTCAGCTTTATTGTCTGAAGTCATAGCTCATTTCTTTGACTTTTAGCCATAATCATTATTTCTCAAGTCAAATGAGCACGTTCTGTTCTGCAAGTTCTTAGGTCTCAAGTTGATTTAAAGGTGTTTCAAATATTGTTCACAATTCTGCATGCTTGATATATTGAGTCATAAAGAAGTATTAGAATGAAATGAAAACATTAATTAACCTAGGAAGAATAATAAAAGCTTGACTGAAACAAGTGTGTTACATAAAGCAAGTATTTTCTTCTCACTTACCTCAGTTAAATTTTTTCTGCTAATTCCTCTTGAAACTTACATTTTGAAAAAGAAAGAAACAAGGCACCAGTGATCAATAACCTTCTTTTCTATTTAAATTGTTTTCACGCAGCAATCCCATTACTGGATGTATCTCCAAAGGAATATAAATCATTCTGTTATAAAGACACATGCACACATATGTTCCTTGCAGCACTATTCACAATAGCAAAGACATGAAATCAACCCAAATGCCTATCAATGATAGACTGGATAAAGAAAATGTGGTACATATACACCATGGAATACTATGTAGTCATAAAAAAGAATGAGATCATATTATTTGCAGAGATATAGACAGAGCTGGAGGCCATTATTCTTACCCAACTAATGCAGGGACAGAAAACCAAATATCGCATGTTCTCACTTATAAGTGGGAGCTAAACTGTGAGAACACACAGACACACAGAGGGGAACAACACACACTGAGGGCTATCAGAAGGTATAGGGTGGGAAGGGGGAGAGGATCAGGAAAAATAACTAATGGGTGCTAGTCTTAATACCTGGATGATGAAATAATTCACACAACAAACCCTCATGACACACATTTACCCATGTAACAAACCTACACATGACCCCTGAACTTAAAATAAAAGCTGAAAAAAAGCTGAAGTACTAAAAAATAAATAAATAAATAAATAGTTTTTCTTTAAAGTGATAAAATTACAATATTTATGTATATATTTGGTTTTTTTGTACCTATAAAGATTTTAGTAAGAATATTTTTAGTTATCTTAAAAAAGAAATGCTGTCATTTTATATGTAGGCATAGAACATTAAACTGTTTTATCTCTTACCTTAAAAAGAAAATTGTATGATGATTTGGCATTTTCATTGTTTCCTGCATATTTTTATTGAGCTATTCATAATAATGTAAACTGTGAATTTTTTCCTGAAGTGACAGTAATTTAAAATCCATCAGTGTGTTAGTCATTTACTTTTTCCCCACAGTGTGCATTATTTAGCACTTTTCTGTGTAAATTATTATCTATCATCATGTTTTCCAATTACTACCATTAGCCTGACACTTGAGTATTCTCTATTCTGACTACTGTGGAAATAAAAAACAAAAAATCAACTCCCTATATTTTCACATTGCAAAAAATCTTAATATTAGTAATTATGAATTCTAGGGTTTATTTCTACAAATCCTCTAGAAAAGTTAAGGAGGTATTATTTGAATTGAATATCTTTCTTTACTTTTAAGATTAGTTTAAAATTTTAAAAATTAAAACAGCAATATTTAATGTGGCTTTCATTTTAATAGAGTCACTTCAAATACATTGAAATTAATTCATTTGATCCTAACCCAAATTACTCACAATAGTTTCCATAGTGTAATTTGAATTTCTTTCAACAAGGGTTGGAAAACTAAGAAAACTCTCACATTATAACCAAGGTACACATGAGTTAATTAAAAAAAATAATAATATTAAGATATCTCAATTTAAGATTCAGGTAGCCAATTTAAAAGAAAAAAAGAACTTATAATGACAACTTACGTTCAGAACACTTTAGATAGAATCTCACATTTATTTTTTTCAAAGAATTCAGGTAAATACAGAAATTTTAATTTCAATGCAAGGGTAGTGATGCTTCTCCATTTTTTTCTTTGAAAGATTCAATTTTCTATTTAAATAGAAAATTATTTCTATATTTTTGAAACAATATTAAAGTTAACATCAAAACAGTAATTTTCCCTTACTAGAGAGAAATTAAAATAAATATAAGTTACACTGAAGTGATCTGTAATTTTACACAAGCTAATTTTAATATGACTTTTATGTATTTAATAAAAGTCACCCACAATTTGGGAGGCCCAGGCGGGCAGATCATGAGGTCAGGCATTTGAGACCAGCTTGACTAACATGGTGAAACCCTGTCTCTACTAAAAATATAAAAATTAGGCAGTTGTGGTGTCACGTGCCTGGAATCCCAGCTACTCCGGAGGGAGGCAAGAGAATTGCTTGAACCCAGGAGGCGGAATTTGCAATGAGCTGAGATTGCATAACACTGCACTGCAGTGTGGGGGACAGAGTGAGACTCCGTCTCAAAAAAAAAAAAAAAGAAAAAAAAAGGGATCCAAATGACATTAGTTTTTGGAACTTTATGCTACCCTAAGGTAAAAAATAATTGTCCTGATTACTTATTTAGAGATAAGTTTCAAAGACTGGTACATTGAAATTGGCATACTCTATTGTTTTGAAGCATTTTTGGAGTAAAATAAAATGTAGGCATATATCTTCTCAATTTGATTGTGATTGACTGGGCATTACTATTACTATTATTTTTAACTTTCTGGGGTGAGGCATAGAAGTCTAGGTCTTAAAAAAGTTAGTCCATAAAATTTAGGAGCTAGTGTCTCATAAACCCGATAAATTGAGAAACATTTTTCTATGTTTTAAAGGTTTACTTTTTTCTTTTTTCTTTTTTTTAATTATACTTTAAGCTCTAGGGTACATGTGCACATATGTGCAGGTTTGTTACATTTGTACACTTGTGCCATGTTGATGTGCTGCACCCATCAACTCGTCAGCACCCATCAACTCGTCATTTACTTCAGGTATGACTCCCAATGCCATCCCTCCCCCCTCCCTCCTCCCCATAATGGGCCCCAGTGTGTGATGATCCCCTTCCCCAGTCCAAGTGATCTCATTGTTCAATTCCCACCTATGAGTGAGAACAAAAGTTTACTTTTTTCAGATTCCATTGGCCAGAAAGAAGGTTAGATATTAAAATGATCAGTGTACAAAGTTTTAAAAGTAATACTTAATGCTAAATAGCTTTTATTTTCATATTTAATAATAAAATATTTAGGCAATTTTTCTAAAAAGTAGTCAATCCATAGCTTTGTGTTGTATCGGGGGAACCCGCTTCCGATAGTTATGTGGGTTCTTTTCTATTTCCCTAAGCATCTCAGCTGGTTTGAGAAATAAAGGGAAAGAGTACAAAAGAGAGAAATTTTAAAGCTGGGTTTCTGGGGGAGACATTACATGTCAGCAAGTTCTGTGATGCTCCCTGAGCTATAAAACTAGCAAGTTTTTATTATTAATTTTCAAAAGGGGAGAGAGTATATGAATAGGGTGTGGGTCACAAAGATCACATGCTTCACAAGGTAATAAAGTATCACAAAGTAAATGGAGGCAGGGCAAGATCACAGGACCACAGGATGGGGCAAAATTAAAATTGCTAATGAAGTTTCGGGCACGCATTGTCATTGATAACATCTTATCAGGAGACAGGGTTTGAGAGCAGACAACCTGTCTGACCAAAATTTATTAGGCAGTCATTTCCTCATCTTAATAAGCCTGGAAGTGCTACAGGAGACCAGGGCTTATTTCATCTCTTTGGCTTCGACTGTAAAAGATGGCCATCCCCACGGGGGCCATTCATAGACCTACCTTCAGGGGTGCATTCTCTTTCTCAGGGATGTTCCTTGCTGAGAAAAAGAATTCAGGCCAGGCGCGGTGGCTCAAGCCTGTAATCCCAGCACTTTGGGAGGCCAAGACAGGTGGATCACGAGGTCAGGAGATCGAGACCATCCTGGCTGATACAGTGAAACCCCGTCTCTACTAAAAAATACAAAAAACTAGCCGGGCGAGGTGGCGGGCGCCTGTAGTCCCAGCTACTCGGGAGGCTGAGGCAGGAGAATGGCGTGAACCCGGGAGGCGGAGCTTGCAGTGAGCTGAGATCCGGCCACTGCACTCCAGCCTGGGCGGCAGAGCAAGACTCCGTCTCAAAAAAAAAAAAAAAAAGAAAAAGAAAGAAAGAATTCAGCGATATTTCTCCTATTTGCTTTTGAAAGAAGAGACATATGGCTCTGTTTTATCCGGCTGACCAGCAGTCAGAGTTTAAAGTCTTATCTCCCTTGTTCCGGTTTTTCAAGGTGTCCAGATTTCATATTATTCAAACATACATGCTCTACAAACAATATGTGCAGTTAATGCAATCATCACTGGGTCCTGAGGTGACATACATCCTCCTCAGTTTACGAAGATGACAGAATTAAGAGATTAAAGTAAAAACAGGCATAGGAAATTGCAAGGGTATTGATTGGGGAAGTGATAAGTGTTCATGAAATCTTCACAATTTATGTTCAGAGATTACAGTAAAGACAGGCATAAAAAGTTATAAAAGTATTAATTTGGGGAACTAATAAATGTCCTTGAAATCTTCGCAATTTATGTTCTTCTGCCGTGGCTTCAGCCGGTACCTCCATCTGGGGTCCCTGACTTCCTGCAACAGTGTTATTTTTATTCTTGGCAGTGATATAGAAATTATAAAGGAAATCAAGGTTAAGATTGTTATTGATAGACAGAATTATCAGTTTGTGTTAACATAGAAGCTGATGATGAGACTATTTTTATAATCTTTGTTCTCAAGTTGAACTTCTGCTTGTGCTCATAAAAGTTGTTTCATAGAATTTTTAAAATAGATAATTATATTATTTCAATAAATTGGAAAGCAACTTTTTGGCTAAGAGGCAATAAGAACTAAAGAGCAAATATCATCAATAAGACTCAAATTTGCCCAATTTACAATTTCTAGCAATGAGATATAATTTAATGAAATAAGGAGAGCAACGATTTATCCATGTAGATATAATTTGATTTTTAAATACACATTACATTGCATATTTTGGTTAGATATAAATTTAGATATCTTTCAAAGGTACTTTTCATCTTTGAATGACTTTTAATCTCAATCAAACATATAATTCATCCACAATTTTTAAACATGCAAGGAAATTTCAAATATTATCAATGTACTTATTATGTGTAAAAATTAAACAAGTATTGAAAGATATGTTTGCAGTATCTTAAAAGCAAATTTTCCTGAAAATAAATTTTGAAGAGCTTTGGTTAATTGGAACATACTGAAAATAGCCTTACTGAAGAAAACTAGCTAATGTGTGCTGTGAAATACTAGTACAGGAATTTTAAGAATAGCCGGTTGTAACAGCTATAAACCCATGGGACTCCTATAAATATTTTATCTTATAATTATATTCAGATAAAATTATTAATCATTAATATGTATTTATAAATACTAAATAATGTCCCAGTTATTGTCATGTACATTGTTTTCATTATTGTCTTAATGTAGTGGATAATGTTGACCTAAGTACTGAGAAGACTTACATTTCAATGGATGTTTGGGTGCATCCAAGGTCACCCAATCCTTAAATGGGAAGACTGAAACTCAAGGAAGGATAACTCATATTCAACTTCAATATTTTTATTATAGTATTTGTCAAGTTGTTCTTTTATTTTTAGTGACTCTATCATGAAGGTCCAGAAACAACAGAAAATTTCAAATCAAAGGAAGATAAGACAAATAACGACTTCTCTGCTTTCCCCACCACAGTCTTTCCGTCTATAGTTTCTATGCAGATTTTACTTGTATCCATTACATGAGCATCCATATTGCCTTTATTCTCAAAGTTATGTGCATCCTCTTTAAAGTTATTCTCTGAGGAAAATATTTATTTATCTTAAAAAATGTCACATATCAGATTCTTCCCTTTGTCCATTTTCTTTTTATCTCTTCTGATAGTGAAGGTGTTTTGAAAGGCCTGTTACTTCTATTTTATGACATGTGAGAAGACTGGATATAATATATATGTTTGAAGAAAAATGGCTGCTCAACTGTTTTTATATGGCTAAGGTTTAATTGCTTCTGGAATACAGTGGTCGGTGATTTTAGTAAAAAAAATTAAAGGTAATTATAGATACAGAAGCTGTAATTTTATTCATGTGCTATAATATTTAGAGGTAACCAAGAATATTTCAGTTTTTTTCTGTGATCACATTACTTCTAGCCACTCTTATCATTACAATTTAGCTCTTTTGCCATGTGTATAAATATACAAGCTTTTCATGTATATTTTTATGCATGTACCAATTCATACACGCTAATAAAAATACTATATAATGTAATCTGAAGTAATTTTCCACAAAATAAGGTAAATAGTAACTAAACTAAAAATCAAAAAATATTGTAGGCCTATACTACTTTCAGGACTATAATTTGTCAATTAAACCAAACACATTCATATATATAATGCAGGACAAAATAATAAATTAATAATCTTCCAGTCTCACTACTATTAGCAGAAGTGTACAGATAAGAGCAAATTTCAGAGTAGGTACAAAAACATATTGCATTTCCAGCAAATGTGAATATTCTCACTAATTAAATGAAAAATTAAAATAGCACATTTTACAGTAAGTATTAGTAGGATATGTATTGTTTTTCCTTACACTTGTAGTATAAACCTATACACATTGGTACTAATCTAAAATGTGCTCTATAAACTTTCAAATAATATAAAAATAAAATATGTTAACAGAAGCCTACTCAATATGAAAATGTTTTGTAATATTCACCATGGTTCTTTTAGGTTAATTACCTCTTGAGGTTTGCTTTTCAGTGAGATAGATGCTTTCTTTTTATAAACATAAATGCTTGCTTTAATATTTCTATGCAGTTTATATAAATGTGGCTGGCTTATCTATATGTTCAATATTATTTCTCAATATAAAATAAAAGTATATTTGAGCATTGAGCAAGTCAAAATGAAGATTTTCTGATACCATCATGTAGAGAAAGCATTGAACATTCTCTAAAACTTTGTAGGTTTTGAAGAATGCTAGTTTTATAGGCAGACATAGCTTCATGGTTTGTATCCTGTGCAGTCACATAAAGTCCTGCTCTCAAAAGGCTGCTATGCTTGATTTAATACTCTGCTGTTGCCATCTTAAAATTCTTAACAATGTTTAAGCAAGAGGCTCCACATTTTCTATTTTACCTGGATTCTACATATTGCATAGCTACTCTGGCTCACAGGGTGCAGGAAGGAGGGTGAAATTGTAACTTTTGCTTCAGAATGAACTATAACTTGTGGACTACAGCTGTATGCCCCCAAGGAAGCAAGCTAAAAGTTTTTTGTTTGTTTTTTTGAGACAGGATCTCCCTCTGTCACCCAGGAGGGATGGTGCCAACATGGCTCACAACACCTTCAACCTCCCGGGCTCAATCTTTTCACCTCAGCCTACCTAGTAGCTGGGAATACAGGCACATGCCACCCCACCTGCCTAATTTTTGTATTTTTTTGTAAAGACAAAGTTTCGCCATGTTGCCCACCCTGGTCTGGAACTCCTGGACTCAAGCGTTCTGCCCACCTGGGCCTCCCAAAGGTGCTGGGATTACAGGCATGAACCACTACGCCTGGTTAAGCTGAAAGTTTTTAACTTCACTCCCAATCCCTGAACTGTACTGTAAGACATCACATTATTGTTAGTATGAGGTATAATAAGCAACACACACCAGCAAAGTTAAGGGTCAGTTATGGCAAAAGTAGTAATAGGTAAAAAGGATTAAGGTGATAAATATTAAATGGGCAAAACACAGTCATAATATTATAATAATAATTGTTAATAGCTGTAAAAATTTTGAGTTAATTTAGATGTAATTTAAAAAGTATGCATCTTATGATGTGGATATATATCCACATATATATATGTGTGTGTGTGTGTATATATATATATATACCCATCTTATATGTGGATATATATCATAAGATGCATACTTTTTAACTTAGTAACTCATATTAGTAAGTTACTTAGTAACTCATATTAGAATATTTTAATACAACTTACCTACAAACTGATAGGTTAAGGAAAAAGTAATTGCAAATATTTGGAATATTTGATGAAAACAATTTATTAAATGTAATCTATGTTCAATAGAGAAAGTATATACATTATTTTAAATATCGTATGAGAAAATTAGCCCCCAAAATATACATTTGGCCAAAAAAAATTTGTTAAATAAAGGCCATGTAATTGATATCATATAAGTCCTATTCTCAGATCACAAAACAATGCAATTAAAACCCTACAGTAATCACCATTAGAGCACCAGAGTAATAATCACTACTGGCAAAATCCACGGATGAATACTCAAATTAATGGGCAAAACGTTAAGGAGAAACAGAATATTTGCATAAACTTAAAGTATCTCCCTCCAAATTTATAAAATGCAGAGATGGATTTAGCATTTGAAAATAAATTCTTTCATGCCCCTCCCCTCAGGAGGTGGAGTGCAATATCCTTCTCATTATTGTGAGTGTGGGCTGGACTTAGTTACACCATTCTAACAGAGAATAGAAAGAAAATATTAACTTTAGAGAAAAATTTTAAATACCACTGTAATTAAGTGAACAAGGTTAACATTATCTGTGATAAGTCATACTGATGTTATTCACCCTCTATTACGATGTGATGAGCAGGGGAGTGGAGAAAGTCCCATGTATGAATGGATAAACGAAATGAATGAAGACATACATGCATATGTGCATACACACCACAATGATCTATTATCAAATATATGCTTTTAGGGATCAATTCAATTGAATTCATGAATCAGCTTCTCAGCTTATTGTGTTTTTTATAATTAAAAAGAATGTGATCAACATTTTATTAAAATAAATGATCCTAATTCATAATGATAAGGAAACTTTTTATTAAAATTTAGTATACACAAAGTATACATGTCATAAGAGTACATGTAGAATAAGCCCAGGGAAGAGTAAGCCCAGTGAAATTTTGGAAGGTGAACAGACCCATGTAACCAACTTCTATATCGAGAGATATATTATTAATAGCATCCAAGAACCAAGAAGCCACCCTCATAAACCAATTCATTTTCCCCAAGAACTGAAATTCATGTTATTGTAATATATGTAAAAATTTAAATTATCTTAGTCAATAGGTGATTTTGTTGTTGTTACTCACCATGATTTTGTTTTGAAAGTTTAACTCTGCTTTGTTTCTTATTTTATTATTGATAGATACAAAGATAATCTTGTTGATTTAAATGTGACGTATTACAGACTTTCTGTGGAAGTCAGACCTACCATGGAGCTAAGACCCTGGTCATCTTAGGATCTTTACAAATAATAATGTTTTATTATAATTTTCATTTGTTTGTTTTAAAAAATCTTAGATTTTTAAAGAATTATTTACAGGATTCATGCCAAACTGTATAAATACCATAGAAATGTATAACTTCAAATTCAATAAACCATCATAAATTCACTTTTTGCCCAGAAAGAAAAAGTCATATTTAGAAGTTTGAGACACTCCCAAAGTAAGAGGATGTTACAACTTTCTTTTTTATTAATTTTAATGTTAAGTTCTGAGGTACATGCGCAAGATGTACAAGTTTGTTACATAGGTAAATGTGCGCCATGGTGATTAGGTGCACCTGTCAACCCATCCCCTAGGTATTAAGCCCATCAAGCATCAGCTATTTTCCCTAATGCTCTCCTTCCCCATAGTCCACCCCCTGACAGGCCCCAGTGTGTGCTGTTTCCCTCCTTGTGTCTCTCCATATGTCCTCATTGTTCAGCTCACACTTATAAATGATAACATTTGGTGTTTTGTTTTCTGTTCCTTCATTAGTTTGCTAAGGATAATGGCTTCCATCTCCATCCATGTCCCTGAGAAGGGCATGATCTCATTCCTTTTTATGGCTTCGTACTATTCTGTGGTATATATGTACCACATTTTCTTTATCCAGTCTATCATTGATGGGCATTTAGGTTGATTTCATGTCTTTGTTGTTGTGAATAGTGCTGCAGCTTTCAATGAAAGACAATGGACAACCATGAAGTGTGTTAAACATAGCAGTGACAAGGTCAATATTACTTGTGATCAAAACGTATTATCCTACAACGTTCTAAAGCTTAGAAAAACTTGATTAAGTTTGGGATTAAACATCAGTAAACATGGGACTGTTCTGCAGCAAAATCTGCTCAAGATCATTTTGCTCCTCATTTCAGATGCTTTTAACATGCTAATTAGGTAGTTTTTA
Organism: Theropithecus gelada; assembly: GCF_003255815.1. NCBI lineage: Eukaryota > Metazoa > Chordata > Mammalia > Primates > Cercopithecidae > Theropithecus > Theropithecus gelada. The sequence goes on from NC_037672.1 coordinate 128,733,751, forward strand.
GTATATACACAATGTTGTATACTTATCATCACTGTTTTATAAAGGAATACTTTTATTACCTCAAAAGAAATGGCATGTGCTTTAGCATTCACTCACCATTTTAATTTCAATGGACTTTAATTCAATGGTTTAATCTATTTCAATTTAAAGTAACTACCAATAAGAAAGGACTTACATCTGTTGGCTAATAATATATTTTTATATTGCTCTGCCATTTCCAAAGTGTTTTCTTCTAACATATTCATATATACCTATAGTAATCCTGTAAAGAGGGTATCATTATCCCCATTTAGAATGGTTTTCCATTGCTGCATACCAAATTACTGCAAACATAGTTACTCCAACAACATGTTTGTTAACTCACATTCTGTTGGGCAGGAATTCAGAAATCGTTTAGCTGGGTCCTCGGCAGAGTTGTAGTCCAGGTGTTAGAAGAAGGTGGATTATCTTCTTGATACTCGATTAGAGAAGGTTCCACCTCTGTTCATTCAAGTTGTTGGAAGAATTCATTTTCCTTGAAGTCGTAGGACTGAAAGCAGCAATTTCTTGCCAGTTGTCACCCTAAGGCTGCCCTCATTTCCTAGAGAATACCCATAGTTCTTTGACGTGAAGTACCCTCAAATATGTGCTTGCTTCTTCAAAGTCAGCAAGGAAGAAAGATAACTTAGAAGGATCGATGCTACAAACTTACATGTAATTATGTACATCCTGTCATAGTTGCTATTACTTTATTGGCTATAGTCAAGTCAAATTCCCAGCTATACTCCAGGAAAGGGAATCACACATGGCAGGAACACCAGCAGCAGAGAAGATGGAGCTCACCTTAGGAGTTTATCAACTACACCAACTCTTTCTCTAAAATGAATCATCTTATGCTGCTAGGTAAACAGTCTAAACAAAACTTGAATACATTTTTTACTCTATTATTTTGGGTACATTAATTTTATCCTCTATGTAATCTTGTTTTATAACCACAAAGACAATGGGTAAAAGAATGCATGAAAGAATAAAAACATGACAGACTAAACCATGACTTTAAATACTGGATATATCAAGAAGAATTTTTTGGGAGTACTACAAAAACAATTTTCAGAAATAGTATTGCCAGATCCATTTTAAAATGCCAGTAATTTAAAAAGCATTTTAAAAGTAAATTTATATTAAATGTAGTGTTCAACTTTAAACACTATTTATTTAGAACAGTATAAAACTTGTATTAAAATCCTGAATTTACTAGTGTTAAAAGAAAAATATTAGACAAATTAAATTTAACAGAGCTCAATTGAGCAAAGAATAATTTGTGAATTGGGCAGTCCTCAGATCCTGAAGAGGTTCAGAGAGCTCTGCTCCACAATATAGGCAGCATTACTTCTCCACAATATGGATAGAAAACAGAAGTGAGGTACAGAGACCGCTCGACTGGTTACAGCTGCTATAAAATAGATACAGTTTGCTATAACTGGTTATATATCTAACTATAACTATACATATCTATAGTTATATAGATTATATATTATATATAAGTTATATATCTAACTATAACTGGTTACAGTTAGATGTAGCTGAAGCTTGGCTGCTATGATTTGCTGAGACTCAGCAAATACGACACTCCTAAAATTAGTCTTTCAGTTTGTTTACATATTAAGTTAGGTGGCAGTTTGTTATGCAAGAACCCAAGGTATGGAGGCATCCTGAAGTCAAATGTAATTTAACACTACTTGTTGTGTAACTGTGATCAAATTACTTACCTAAGTCTCTGTTTATATATAAAATGAACGTCTATCTTGTAGGATAGTTGTAAGATTAGACCTATCAAATACTGTTACAGTACTTGGCCCACTGAAAGGGTGCATAAATGGTAGTACTGTTATTACAAATACTCTATATAATTTTAATATTGTGATGTTTATCCAATATCTCTCAAATCACCGTGCACTGTTTACACATTTCTGAATTTCAAATATGGGAAAAAGTAGGAAGAACTATAAAAATAAATATATTATATTTTATTAAATCGTGGCATTAAAAAACCAATTGTAACTTTAATACAACATTCTCCTCAAATCCTCATGTTATGAAGTTGTAGATGAGAAATTGATGAGAGAGCAGAGCTATATTTAGATCATAGCCTATGAGCTTATTCTTTCTTTCCCACTAGACGTTTTTTATGCATTGTGACAAATTTTTCTGTCTTTTTGTTATAAAATCAGAGAACAAGAAATATGGTTTTCGATAGGAATGTGTCAATGCTAACAGTTTCTTATGTACTGTAAAATTCTGCTTTCTACTCTCCTCAACAAGGAGATAACATTTTTGAGATAACACATAATAACAAGTCTGGAGAATAAAATCCTACTATATAAATACAAAAGTTTTATTATTATTTCTTTTGTAAAAATCATATCATGTATTCTCACTTAGTAATGAACTTTTTGTTTTCCAGCTATAAATCCAATTCTGTTTAATAACTCATTATTTATTTCCTTTTATGAAGAAAACACAACTTTTTTCAACCTCAAACATTGTTGCAACAAATTCCCTCACCAGTATTTCCCTATGCTCTATTTCTAAAAAGTAGATAGCAAAGAGTGCAACTGTTAGGACAAAAACCTCATTTTAATTGTTCCTTTTCTGATTACTCTATTGATGAGTTAAATACATATTGTTTTTCACCCAGTATGGATATGAAAGACTTATATTCATTAGTACTACTCTTACCACAAAATTCAAATGAAGGGTTCATTATTGCTTTCCTATTTTTTGACTTCTGACTTTGGGATTCACTTCTCAAATGCATGAGTTACTGAGGATTTCCCTTTCTTTCTTTTAACATTTTAACACCATTTGTATTCTGTTGTCTTTTTCTATATTGATTTGTGTTATCTCAATGCTCATGAGTTTTCAGTTTTTTATCAGATATGTTTATTTGTTGCTCTTTGTATGTGTTTGTTTTTTTCACTTTAATTTTTTTAATGTAACAAGTATATGTCTGATTTTCATTTTTGACTTTCATAATTTTTACAATTTTTTAGGAAATGTTCCTCCAAATTTATAAAAATACATTCTTTAATGTTACACTTTTTATTTTATTATTTAATTTTAATTATTATTGCATCTGGAATTACTATTTATATGTGCATTAATGTGAGGAAACACATGTATTTTCTCCCAGATCATACTAAAATGCATCAAAATATCAACGTTATCATATATGTATTTTTCATATAGATTTGTTCATCAGAATAAATATAATATTGTGATTAAAGTGATTTCACAGGAGGTTTTATTGTTTGATAGGTATGTTCTCCCATCATTATTATTATTCTGCAGTATTTTTTCTTGGTATCCCTGCTTCTGCTCTCTATTAAATAAATAATTAAGAACTCAGTGATGTTCATTGGCAGCTTATTGGGTGTCAAGTGATTTCCTTTCCCACTGTGGATATGGCAATAGCTAAGACAGACAAGGGTAATGAACAGGAAGTTGAAATAGATCCACTCAGTGTCAGTAGCATCACCTTAACTGTATCACATAGATGCTGATAGGTTTGATCTTTCATGTGGTTTTGTACAAATGATGCAATTTTCTTTTTTATTTCCACTTTGACCAAGGGATTTTAATAGGAATTGAAGTATTTTTTTTCTCTTGAAGTGTTTTCTTTTTTTCCCATTTTTGTTGCTGTTAACATCTATTCTTACTCTATTGCATTAAGAAAAAGTTGCTCTATTTTCTTAAAAAATTAAAGTTGCATTTGTGACTTAATATGTGATTAAATTTTCTAAATGCACAGTAGAACCTCAAAAGTAGGTACATTTTTATTATTGTGGTTTTAGTATTTTACAGAGATTTACTAATTAAGTAAACATTTTCAGATCTTCTGTTGGCCTAATAAGTTTTGTCTACTTTATCACTCCAGTGATGAGAGATGTGTGAGTTTTAACTGGCTGTACCACTCGTAATATTTTTATTTTTAATTCTAAGTGCTCTTTTCTGAGGTTGATGGAAACCTTAACCTATTATTTCCTTGTTTTGTGTGTCCTCGTTTTCTGGTGTATTCTCATTTTCTATTGGAATGCTACTTGGTTCATATTTGTCTTTCCAAAATATTAATTTTAAGTGGTTAGAATGTATCCTTTGCTTTCCATGGATAAGCCTGAAAGATATTTTTTAGATTTGTTGGTGAACACTCTTATGTGCTATAGCAGTTTCTGGCTTCACAGTTTGAAAACTGTTGCTACTCTGCTGCCCAGAAAGCACTCAAAATATGAACCCTCTATATAACTATTCTCCCTGAAAGTCAAGTCTGATTAAGAACATTTGATGATTTCAAAATGGAATATAAGTCCTTCAAGCCCCTCCATGTTAGTTATCTGAAGCTCTTTTCTCTATTACTCTCCATATTTCTGTGGGTACAATTTGGTTTCTGTAAGCAGTGTTTTTTTCCTGAGGGTGAAACTCTGAAAGAACCATTTGCTGAATATTTCTTGTTAAGCCTATGTAATCTCTTTCTTTCTGGAGATCTTATATCCACATGCATTTTTGCCACATTCACCCACAGTTTTGAGCCAATAAGGATTACTCTCACATCTATCTCCTCATGTTTCTTCAATGGCTATGGTCTTCTTATTTGGGGATGTGAGGTTGGCGGCAAGGTTGTGATTTCTGTAGAGTTAGTTGATATGTATTAATACATTTTTAATTCACTTGCATTTACAATTTGTTTTTGTCTCTGACTTCAACAGAAAGACAAAATCTCCAAGGTAGACTATCACCATACAAGGCCTGAGTTAGATTTATAGCTGTTCTAAGTATTATTTCCTAAGCGTCAATAAAGCAGTAACTAGTCCAAATAGAATACAAACATCATAAATGGTTTTGGTTCAGCAACCTCAAGCATTCTATACTTGAAAAGTGTATAAATCAAAATCTCTGAGGTTAAATGTGATAAAAATGTCAACAATGGATTATGGTGATGTTTTGCTTTTCTCTACAACATATTAATGAATGCAAACACACAGAACTAAACCTACACACCCTTTAAAATAAGAGAGAAGCATGTCCCATATGTAATAAATTCACAGCACTACATGACTGACTGGCATCCATAAAACCCACCTGTTTATTTTTAAATAGTTCAATGGCATTTTGAAGCCAAAGAGTATCAAAACTAATGTCAGCAAAAGTTGTAAAAATTTCTGTCTAAATGAAGAGGGAATGATGTTATATATAGATTCTAAAATGAATTATTATAGACCTTATAAAGATATGTGTCATTTTAGATTTGCTAGATAAGAATAAAGAATATTGACGTGTTATGAGAATACAAAAAATATTTTCAAAACTTGCAGATAAACTGAAATGCATAGTGTAGGTTATTGATAATTGGCAGTATAATATTTCAAAATGCTTCATGACTATTTGTTCTCTTCTGAATTAGAATCTGTAACTAATAAGCATTTTTTTAAACTGCTCCTTACAGAGCAGGGCTACCCTACAGAGTAGCCTATATTTTTGTTTATGGTTGGTAGATGATTATAATCACAGGAAAATATGCTAACCCAGTTTATTTTTATAAAACACTTTGGTTTAATATCAACAAACAAATTTGTTTTTCCTTCACACTAATCCTAGGAGGAGACAAGAATAATTTGAGAAACACAACCTGTCAAACTTAAGTTTATTCAATCCAATCACTCAGTGAACACATTTAGGGTACAGAAATCTGTGTACGGTTCTGTGAAGGATGCAAACACAAGTAATTGACGACTCATTTTCTTAATGCAAAGATAGCCAAAGGATAATTTCAGCATCTCCAAAATAATTAAACCAAATAAAAAACAATATATTTTATAGCAAGAGTGTGTTGTTTTTCTTTTTAATTTTAGTGTTGCATTGTTTTTAACAACAAGCCTACGGAGTAAAAAACAAACTTTATACAGTATTTCAAAGAGTTCATAGCTACTATGATTTTGGAACATTGCCATTTTGAAAAATAAGGCTAAGGTACTACAGCAAATATTTTCTGAATAGTAAAAAATACATTTAATTCCTCAAAAATTATCAGGAGATAATCATCAGGGGATAATTTTGTGCTGGGGTGATTAATGTTATGATATAAACAATGCATCCTGACTCCAATATAAATACTACCCATTAAAAATCTCTGCCCTGGTATTGGAAACTGATCACTGATACTGTTCTTTTTTTTTTTTTCTTGGAGACTGAGGTTCCTTCTGTTGCCCAGGCTGGAGTGCAATGGTGTGATATCGGCTCACTGCAACCTCTGCCTCTCAGATTCAAGTGATTCTCCTGCCTCAGCCTCCCAAGTAGTTGGGATTATAGGTGCCCTCCACCATGCCTAGCTAATTTTTGTATTTTTAGTAGAGACTGGGTTTCACCATGTTGGTCAGGCTGGTCTCGGGGTCAGGTCGAGACCTGCCTCGGCCTCCCAAAGTGCTGGGATTACAGATGTGAGCCACCAAGTCGGGCCTGGAAACTGATACTGCTATTAATTGGAACAGCTGTCACCAGAGGATAGGGAAAGACAGCAGAAGATGATTATAACATGGATGAAAAATGAGTTCCAATATCAAATGGGAGAGACAGTAATACAAACAATAGCAGGTCAATCACATACTGATATAAAGACACTTCTGAATAGGAGGATCTTCTGAATAGGAGGATGAAAAAGGCAGAAACAAAGAAAACTCTTAATATAAATTTTTAGTCACCAGCATTTTTTATCAATATTACTCTATTAATACATAATAGTTAGATATTTATTGTGATAAAATTAAGGAGAATTAAGAATAAGGTATCTATTGTTAGTTTTTATAGAGTTTTCATTATCCAATGAAATGATATACAGACTTCAATAATGTAATCATTCTTTAATTTTGAACTAATAAGTCTATAATTTTTGCTAATGTTATAAGTACAGTAACTAGTAGACATAATTTTACTGGTATTGATTGATAATTACTGTTTGTCAACTGATAACTGTAAATTTATGTACCAGCTGCCATCAGCTACTAAATAGCTTACTATCATTATCTCTCTTTTTTTTCCAGATGGTAGATAAAGATAAACCATCCTGTAAACTATCCATAAATAAAATATATTTATTGACAACATAAGTGTACTGAAGTCAGTATTCAATCTGATAAGTTATTTTAAAAGCAAAAAATTAGTTGTTAGAACAAGAGTTCATCAAAATTGTTCATTACGTCTATTTTTTTGTTACCTTAGGGATTATAAATAAATGTGTCTTTTTAAGCTATATAACATAGTGACATCAAAGGTCTTTTTAACAACAATACCCAGATAAAGTTTATGATGATGCTGTAGAGATTTTTAATTAGAAGAATTTACATAAATGGAAATTATGTATGCCCTTAAAGGGCAAACATTCAATAAGTGGACATAAAAGTGTTATTAAAACACATAACTGTAATGAGAATTTTCATTTAAGGGTCATTTAGCAGGTGTTAGCCCCCTTGTGTTTTTCCCTGTGTTGATTAACTCTGATAATTTTAAAATGTAGTTGCATCAAGAGTTTCCAATACTTATGCTAAAATAATGTTACCAACTAAATTTTCAAAAATGAACATGACATGGCTAGAGAATCATAGTATGTGTTAGGTTTTTAACATTTACTGCTGATTTTCTAAATTATACCACTGGAATTTGATTAGAGTTGAATTTTAAACTGTGACGTTTCTGAGATGTCATCTGCTATGAACAAATCGATATGAGTGTGCCTATCTATGTGTCTGTGCATATGATGTATGGACACACACCTGCACCTATACACACTGACAAAAACACAAGACCTCGGGATCAAGGATCAAACCATTTATTTACTCACAAAGCAGCTTTCATGCCTCTGTATGTCTCACTTCCTGACATGGTTATATATAGAGGGCTAGAACGTACAATGGGGTTTGTACAACAGTAGGACGACAACATTTTGAATCTTGGAAATTGTCTAAGACAGTTGGCAAAGCAGTCCATCTTCCCTGCCTTAGAGAAGAAGGGAAGGAGATGAAACTTTGCTCTGGAATGTAGATGAAACCTATCTGAGGGGAGGGGAAGGTTTCTATTTTGGCCACCTCTAAAATTTAAACAAATTGCTTAGGGGAAGATGTTTCTATTTCTTCAAGGGTGGCAATTCAATTATACTTTAACTTAGGTTGCCATTTTTTCATTTAAGGGAAAACTCTGACTATGCAGACATGAGGATATTTTCATGAGCATTATTTTCTAACAGGTCTACTCCTCAGTTCTGTGTGGTCTAACTTCTGGCATATTTTCCATCAATGTATCACTGAATTGGCCATTCTGATTAATATGAATGAATGACAGGGCTAGAAAGAAATCTATTCAGTTTGTCTTACATGGCACTTAATACTATTATCAGCAGGACTCAGGGAAGCAGGGTGAAACCAATCTGCAGTATTTATTTCAGCTCCAAAATTCAGCCAGCTGAATAAATCTTGTAAACCATCAGTGAATCTTAGGAAACCAGGTAGCTTTCTCCTTAAATTTCTGTGTAGATCTTTCCATCTATCCAAGGCATTAAGCCAGACATAGCAGGATGCACTAGTGATTGCTCAGATGCAACCTTGGCTTGCAAGACAAAGTCTAGGGTACTGACAAATTTTGAACTATATTTTTATTTTTATTTATTTATTTTTTGAGACAGGTGCTTGCTCTATCACCCAACTTGTAGTGCAGCGGCACCATCTCAGCTCACTGTAACCTCTGCTTCCCAGGTTCAAGTGATTCTTGTGCCTTAACCTTTTGAGCAGCTGGGATTACAGGCATATGACACCACATCCCAGCCGATATTTTGTATTTTTAGTAGAGACGGGTTTTCACCGTATTGGTCAGGCTGATCTCAAACCTCTGTCCTCAAGTGATCCGCATGCCTTGGCCTCCCAAAGTTCTGGGTTTACAGTTGTGAGCCACAGCACCTGGCCTAAATTAGCTTTGTAAATAGAATGACTCTCTTGTGGGTAAAATTTCCCCATAACAGGGATGAATAATAGACCAGTTTTACCTCTGGGAAATACCAGGTAACTGAGTATATCCTCATTTTGAAGAGATCTTCACAATCAAATTAGGGCTACCTGGTTTACTAGCGGTATTTTTAAAAATAATTAAATGTGTATTATAACCACTCTTAAGTGCAAATCACAGTGTTTTCCTGAGTGAGAAAAATCAATGAATTCATTTCAAACAAGTACAATGCTCTAGCACATACAGTGCCCCTGGAAACAATTATTGGGGCCTCCCAAATGAAACATACAACAGTCAGATGGCACAAGTTGCCAGTGATCTGTAGTGCCCCACTGGAGCTTCCTGCAGGACTCTCCATCTTCCACAAGATGGTAAGCCTTAGATATTCTCATTCAGTGTAAATAATAGAATTCAGTCATGGGTTTCAGAGGGACTGCTTGAGGATAGTCAGTTCAATCCATCCTGCTTGTCCATGACACAATTCACAAACTCTGCAGAATGACTGAGTATGGAGGTGAAGGCAATATCTGGAGGTGCTTTTAACCTAAGTTGTAGGAGCTGGGACCATCACCGGCTGACTCATAGTCAGAATTATCTGGTGAGGGATGGCAGATTCAGGCTTTAAGATACTTGCAAGTGTTTTGGGGAGCAATACTAGAGTATTTTACTTCTGGAGGAAAGCTCTGGGGGCAATTCTGAAGCACAGTGAATATTAATGCTCCTTTTGTCTGTACCTTTTAGTATTTACAGAGTTGTCTCCTCACGTGTCAGGATTTTTTTTTCTTTCTTCACTTTCACAAAATTAGTCTGTCCTATTTCAGTAAACACAAATTTACATTTTCCCCAGTCATCTGCTGTCACTCAGACATCATCCAGAAATTATATGAAAATGATCGTGTCCCTCTTGCACCAGATCCTTCTGGTACAAAGTCTGACTTGCAGATCTTTCTGGTGCAAGAAGGACAAACACATTTTCATCTATTTCAACCAGAATCAAGAGTAAATCATCTAGGTCTACTATTGTGCAAATTACAGTCAAGAGAGTCTGCTACCCAGGCTGATGTGGGGGTGCTGTCCAGTGAAAGAATGATGCATCATGCCCAGGAATGGAAAGGACAGAATTCCGAAATTTCAAAATACAAACCCTAAAATCCCCACTCCTTTAATCCTGATTATCATCCAGACAACAGAATAGAGGAGATAATCCCTTTCTTAGTATGACTGTGTTTAAAAAACTAACAAATCAACCAACCAACTGACAACAGCAAACTGCTGTACTAATTCAGTGGATCAGAAGATGAAGGAAGTAAAGTCAGTCTATCAGCTTATTGTTGTATAAATTCTACCATAAAAGGCAATCAAACAGCAATTGATCCAGAAAGCCAAATATATGACACAAATTAGCCTCAAGGACATTCTGAGTATGACCAGAGGTGACTAATTAGTAAGACTGGAGAGCAGGCAGACATCCTGAATTTGTAAATTTGCCAGAGCATACTGGGGGCACAGTCTATGCAATAAGTCCTCTATAATCTAGAGACAAAGGGGGAATCCCTGGAAGAAGTCATAGTCTGCCTTGTAGTTGATTTCCTCTGTCTTGGAAACATACAAGACTCAGATTTCAGGTGTTCTCATCAGAGAACAGACCATTGCCAAGTGTATCTACTTCGCTGATCCAGATAGTTCATTCCACATTCATGATTCACTTCCACAACCATGTCCCCTCAAAAGGGTGATATTCATCTGTATCAGTTTCAGAGTCCAAGTTCTGTCTACTGAGCAGATGGTCATGCCTGCTTTCAGTTTGGAATAGCTGGCACTGAGGCTGAAAAATCTACAGTAAACACTATTGGGTTTCAATTAACATCAGTCATCCAGTTTCTGTCATTTAGGGGAACTTCGGTTAGTCAAATTCCAAAAGAGTCAACAGGTTCAGCTTTACTGCATGCAGTGGAGAAGGATATAAATCCTCCCAGTCCAAATATGCCAGTGTCACCCCACTGATGACATTCCTTGTTCCCAAAGGGACAGCAACCATATTCTCATGTAAAGCCAAGAAGTTGTTAGAAACATGTTAGCAACAATATTTACCACACCATATCTAATCAATAAGCAGAGCCTTTCCAGCCTTTTCCACCTTCTTAAATAAAGACTTCAACTTGACCTACAGAAAAAAAAAAAAAAAAAAAAAAAAGCATTACGCCAGAGAGGTATCAGGTTTCTACAGCTTAGACATTCAGTTTAGCAAAAGCCCATTAACAACTTACATTTCATAGAAGAATATATCTAGTAGCTTATTCACAACCCCAAGTCTAAATCCAAATCTCCCTGCCAGTAAGCACTTCATCTCTTTGGATGTAGCCTTCTCTTGAAAAGTTTCTAATCAGCAAAAATCATTATCACTTTTACAGAGTTGTTCTATCCTCAGTACCCAAAGCACCCAATAAATTGATTGGCCCTCAAGCTCAATTTTAACAAACTCACTAGTGGCAAAGGGCAAGTGAGTTTGTCTTATTAACTCATCTATCTCCAACTTTTCTATTGTCAGAATGATCACTTTGTTACAGGGATAAAATCTTACAGACATGTAACATCCAGCATTGATTCCTACCATACATTCATATATAGAAGCAACAAGGCAAAGGTCATTTTAATCTCTTTTATGTTTCTTCACTACAAGTTTTGTTATATCCTGTGGCTTAATTTCAGCATTTCAAGGGTTACATTCAGAGCTGCCGGGAGATCCCTTTTTCTCCCTGATGGGGGCTAGAAAACACCGGATTTTGGAAGCAAATTATGGAGGATGGCTTTGGACTGGGAGGCTTTCTTTCCCTTTCTTTGTCTACTTTCCTATTCACTTTCCAGCCTTTAAGTCTGCCTGGGATGAAAGGCTGTCTCTCTGTCCCTCAAAGACCATCATGACTTCACCCTACATTCCACGGCAACTTCATTCACTTCTTTGCCTATGGTTGGGCATGATGGTGTCTTGGGTACCTGTTTCCAATAGTGCTAAAGACTTCTGAATCTTTCTCATCCTTAAAGTGCCAGCTTTTTTTTTTTTTTTTTTTTTTTATGATGATTGTATGAAGCCTTCTGTCCTCCTTGGGTGTAGACTGTGAGTCAATTCTGAATCATTAAAGCTGCTGAGGCTGGAATAGAGGAGAAGCAAGAAATAAGTGAACATTTCTTCACTTTTGAAAGTGAGGTTTGTTTACCAAACCCCACCACTCTCAAAAATTCTGAATTTGTTCTCTCCTGCTTGGGAGGTAAGAGCAAAAAGCAAAAGCACTATTCAGTCTTCTTTTTCCAACCTTATATTCTGTTACTTGACCTTCAAACACTTTACCAAATTCTCCTTAATGGGCAACTATGTGGAGAAAGATGTACTTCCCAGTTGACAAACAATTTATCAATATATCCACCACCTTTTTACATTGGCTCAATGGTTCTCATTTTTCTTTTTTGCAGAATGTTATGTTCATGCAAGTACATCTCATATTAATCACCAAAATTATTAAGTTTTTATATGTGTATTTGTTTGTTTATCCTGGGAAGAAACATAAAACTTCTGATAAGAGATAAATTATTTCCTTTAAGGCATCTTAGTACCATTGTTTATGCTCCAAGTTCTTACAGGGCAATGTGATAAGGGTCTGATGTCAATGCACAAGCAAAGGGATTTGCACTGCAAAAGAGAAAGCTTGAGTTTATGCATGCATAAGGTTGTCGATGAAGGTATTAGAATTTAAGGAGGATAAATTATTCTCAGTTCTATGTGACTGAGTAGTGGTGAGGAGATAAGAAAAGGCCTTCTGAATAAATCTGTTTGAATTTGTTTCACAGTTATGTTTTCAACATACACTCTTCCTTTCTTTGCCTTCCTAAAATTATACAAGTATAGAGAAATTAATCATTTTTCCTCTGAGGGGCCCATATGGCTCACAGGTGGCAATCCCAGGAGTAGAGTAGATAAGGCTGTCATACCCCTGGTGATCCCATTTTTTTCTAGTATTTGGCTGAGGAACCATGGTTTAATTCAAACACAATATATGACTTAGCTTATAAGAATAGTCTTTGTTTCAAGAGTTTGAACGTAAACTAAATTGACTCAATCAGACTCAAAGGAAAGTCTTCTATTGTATTAGTATGTGAGAGCCTCACTCTTTTCTAGGCAGTTCATGAAAAATGGAAAATATAGTCTATTGTATTATTGATAACTGTATTATGATGACAAGATGAACTAGCTTTAGCACATCACTGTCATTGAGGATGTCAGGAAGGAGAGAAAGCAAGAATCAGAGTTCTTGATGACATATTGAGTCACTGTCTTTTGACTTGCTATAGGTCAAACTATTCTTATTATCTAATCTAAGGTAAATTCGATTTACTGGTATTTGCAGTTGGTATGACACTACAGATACAAAATTTGATACAAGAAATTAAGAAGAATAAAACATTATATTTGCTGAGTGGATAAAGTAGGATGATGAGTTTCTGCTAAAGACATTGCATTACCACCATTGGTGGTAAAAGCATTGCTTTTATAGAGCAAAACATAAATGATGTCCCTGGAGTTGTGTGCTGAGGTGAATGGTTTAACTACTGCTCACTGAATTAGTAAAATCATTATTTTTTAACACTATTTTGTATTAGCCATATAAAATTGTCAGAAATATTTCACATATGTTGTGCCAGAGGTTTCCTTAAGGGCAAATTAAATTTGTTGCAATTAACCAATTATCAAACAAATATAAAAGCATATCCTTTGCGGTATTAGTTTTCCATTGGTCCTGTAAGAAATACATCACAAACTTAGTGGCTTAAATTTATTATATTACCGTTCTGGAGGTCAGAAGTCCAAAATGAGTTTTAAGAAGCTACTCTCAAACTGTTGGTAGGGCTGGTTCATTCTGGAGGAGAATCTGTCCTTTGACTCTTCCAGCTTCTAGAAGAGTTGGCTTCCGGCCCCATTACTCTGATCTCCACTTCTGCTGTCACATCACCTTCCCCTTCATCTGATCAACATCACTTGTGCTTACATTTAGGTCCCCCTGGTATAACCCAGGATAATCTGCCAATCTCAAAACCTGTAATTAGTCACATTTGCAAAATTCCTTTTGCCATGGTAAGGTAACATATTCACAGTTTACAATGATTAAGACAAGGACATATTTGGATGGTCATTATTCAGTGACCATAACTGCATTATGATAAATATCAGTGATGTAACTACTTTATTTCTTAAAGACCTGTATTTTGAAGGAGGTAACATATTTGTCACATAGAGCATTACTCATAGCCTACTTATGCTACCAGAATGATCACTGTTTATTCTTAGGATAAACTCTAAGAATAAAATGACCTATGTATCATAGAATCATGTCTTTCTAACTGCTAATAATAGGTATATTTTAAGATCTCATAATCAATCTAAATTTCAACCAAAAATGTAAAATTTACAGGGGTTTATTTATAAGATTTAGTCAGATAGAATATGTGCTGTATTTTCCTTATTTTTAAATGTACCATAAAATTACTGCCCCAAATTTAAGTGTACAGATTTGCCCGAAAGGTTGATACCAATTTCCTATTTTTTTTAAATCAAAGCTGTCTTCTAATTTCAGTTTTCAACAATATTATTGTGTTAAACTTATGAACTGATAATATAGTTAAATATAAAATATGTTATAAGCAATACCATACTTCGTTTCTAATGTTTTGTTTTCTCTTCATTGGTATGTATACGCTGAACACATGATTACTATATGTGCTGCAATTCTCTCATCGTCTGAATAATAAGATGTATATAATATTTACTTAATCATTATTGATTGGCTGCTAGAAAAATTATCATAGTTATGGGAAATAGCTTAGTAATCTTTCCTCTTATTGACTGGAGTTCTTTATGTTGATTCAATTGTATAATAGATTTTACTTCAAGAAATGCATTTAATTCTCATTTGTAACACCTTTGCCCATTAATCCAAATATCTTTCCTCCTTAAAAACATGGTACACAGTTGGAGTAGACTTTCTGAATCACTAATTGATAAATCTGTGCATTGTCAATATTGTGGCTTCCACTCATCTTAATTTATATAATTCTATTTTAAGTTCCCAAATCATAATGCTATTTCTTTCATTTCATTTCCAATAAGTGAGTTATTTTATACATAATTTTCAATTATATGTCATGATGGTTAATCGTAATATGTCAACCTGACTAGGCCAGAGAGTGCCCAGATACTTTTTTAAACATTATCCTGGGTATGTCTGTGAATGTGTGTCTGGATGAGATTAACATTTAAATTAGTAGACTGAGCAAAGCACACTGCCTTCTTTAAATTGTTCAGTTCTCATACAGTCTCATGAAGGCCTCAATAGAACAAAAGGCTGAGCCAGAAAATACTCATTCTCTCTGATGATCTTCAAGATGGGACATTGATCTCCTGCTTTTGGACAGGAGATCTCACACTTGGCTCTCCTGGTTTTCAAGACTTTAGGCTGCAGATACTGGAACTTGTCAGACTGCGTAGCCATGTTGTTTATGTTGTTTACGAGTTACTAAATACAAGTTAAGAAAGAACAATATTGTTATTTCTAAGAGCTACTCACCAGGAACAAAATGGTAGAAATACCTCAAAGCAGAGAACTGGTTAGAGTGAATGAAATAGCAACATATGTTATAAATTCTCCATCTTAATTATTTCTAATGAAACCAAGGTAGATGTAATCCACCATTCATATTTTGTAAGGATGATCATTCTATCTGTAAAAGAAGTTTAACTTGTTTGAAATTCTCAATGAAGTAGTATTATGTTTATATTATGTGTACACTTAAAATATTATAAGTCAGTAAATTATCTTGATTTGCTGATGCTTTAATGTACCATGAAACTTAATACAGAGTATGACCAAATCTTTAGAGTAGTTGATTCTGTGAAAAATACTATTAGGAGACTTTTATTTTTTAGAATCTACTTTTAAAGTTTTGGGAGTATTGGTATAGACTAAATTGTGTTTCCCCAAATTTATATTTTGAAACTTTAATCCCGAATGTGACTGTATTTGGATATAGGGCCCTTAAAGTGGTAATTAAGGTCAAATTAGTTATGCTCATGGAGACCTAATTTAATAGGACTAGTTTCTTTATAAGAAGATAAAAAGACATCAGAGAGTTTTCTGTGCTTGCACATACAAAAACCCATATGAAGACACAATGAGAAAATGACCATGTACAGGCCAGGAAAAAAGGCCTTACTGAAAATGAACTCTGAGGGCACTTTGACCTTGGACCCCTAACTTTCAGACTATGAGAAAATAAATTTCTGTTGTTTAAGGCACCCAGACTGTAGTATTTTGTCATTGTAGCCCGAACAAAGTAATAAAGATTACATTTCATTAAACGTAATCTAAAAACTGACTCCAAGATCTAGTAAGTAAAAGTGTTGCAGTCAAATCAACTCAGGTGTGAAAATCTCTAACATTAGTTTTTAACATAGCCCTAACAGGAAGCTTAACATTTTCTATTTCGATGTAATTCCCCCTTTATTTTAGCAAAAGCTCCCGCTTTCATATTATGAAATAGAAATTAGCCAAATTAAGTTAAAGTCAGGGATTTCCAGTCCTTAATGTGTTCCCTTAGCTTGTCCTAATTTTTCTTTAGTTGTCATATAATTTAGGTGTAGCAATAGTCTATTACAATTAATTCATAGGTTATCTGGCCCAAAGCCGTTCTCTGTTTCGCATTACTATCAGTGGGATAAACCTCATCCTTTTTCTTTAATAGTGGTTTATATTTTCACTATGTTTCTGGCATGAACACTAGTGCATCAATTGGTGGTATGGATAATTGGGATTTTTCATTTGGAAGCAGGAGAAACTGCATGTCAGGTATAGAAGTTTTGAAGGGGAATGATTTCAAGACTTTTTGATTAGACTCACTCTGCCACTATCTCTGCACAATGTTAACATTAAAAACCTCTCTCAAAAACTCATTACTTCTGCTGGCTTCATAAAAATACTGAGGCAATGTCTTTATTTTCAGTTCTTCTAAATGTATCTGTGATTTTAATCTCATACTCTCCCCTCTCAGGTATCAGCCCAGGAAGCAGACCAGGATATTTATTTATATTTTCTAGTATCTAAGATTATTTGTCTCTCTCTAATAATATTTCTACTCATTTATCCAAAGTCAGTTTTATAGTTTGCTTGAATCATGTGGTCCTTTACCTCAAGAGTCCCTAACCCTGAGTACTGGTCCATGGCCTGTTAGAAACCAGGCCACACAGCAGGAGGGTGAGTGGCAGGTGAGCAAGTGAAGCTTCATTTGTATTTGCAGCCCCATCCCATCACTAGCATTATCGCCTGAGCTCTGACTCCTGTCAGATCAACAGCAGCATTAGATTCTCATAGGAGTGATAGTCCTATTGTGAACTGTGCATGTGAGGCATCTAGGTTGTGTGTTCCTTTTGAAAATCTAATGCCTGATGATCTGCACTGTCACCTATCTCCCCCAGATAGGACAGTCTAGTTGCAGAGAAGCAAGATCAGAGCTCCCACTGATTCTACATTATAGTGAGTTGCATAATTATTTTATTAAATTTACAATGTAATAATAATATAAAGTACACAATAAGTGTAATGTGCTTGAATCATCCCAAAACCGTCTCCCTAACCCTGGTCCATGAAAAAACTCTTCCAGAAAACCAGTTCCTGGTGCACAAAAGGTTAGGTACCACTGCTTTACCTGTTATTTAGAAATAAGAAATAGGTTTGCTTTCTGCCTTTAGAAATCATATGACCCAGGTTTTCATATCTCAAGCAAAATTTCTCCTAACAAGTCAGTTGCTCAAACCCACTTTTTTAAAACATTGAAATCCAATTAATGTGTCAATACATTCTCCGTTTGTCAGGTTCTAACTGAGGTCTGAGGGGAGTCGGTGGATGAGTGGCAGGTAACTGGAAAAACACGCAAGGAATCTTAGGCAGTTTTGACATGGCTTTACTCTCTCTCTGGGTGCAAGCAAGACTGGGTGTTAACTGTGGGCATGAGTGAGACGTATGTACACCATTAGTAGGGTAATTATACTTTTTACAGACAATAGTGGCTCCGAGCCAAGCACAAGCTCACATGGGTGATCATCTAATGCACCTCACGTGGCATGGTTACATAATGTGCGGTGTTGTGTGCCTGAACTCCGAATCCACTGAGTCATGTGTGGGAAGACTGTCCTCCTCCTACACCTGACTAAAGCACAGCCATTTCCCTTTCACTTCACCCCCTAGGTCGAGGGCGTCCTCCGGGAAGGGACATGTGTCCATAGGGCAGAGTCCTGAATCCATAACCCACAATAACAATACAGAGAGAAACAGCTCTCTATGCCAGCTATGCTACTTATGAATACGAGGGCCCAACATAGGCCAGAGCCCAGGGATGCCCACCGTCTCTGCAGAGAGCCATTAGTAAGACTTTTGACTGGCTTAATCTCCCATAAGATCCTTTCCTGGTTGCTGTTATGTCCTGCTGATTGTGAGGGACAAAGGTACACCATTGTGTTCCTAAAAAGGCACAGACGTCTCCTTGGGCAGCAGTTACTATGTCTAAGGCCATTTGGTTTTGCAACACCACTTTTCTGATCTGATCAACCTCATCTGTTAATAGGAGGAGGGCCACTCGGGTGTAACTCAGAGCCTGAGCAGTGTGTTCTGCAAGAGTAGTGACTTGTGCTTCTGCAGTATGACGCCCGCTCCAGGGATAGTCATTGCCAAGGGGTAGAACCACACGTGGCTTGTTGCATTTACAAAAACTGAGAGTGTAGTGCCTCCCAGTTACGTGGGCATCTGGACAACATGGGGGGAACAGCGATAGGTACATAAGGCCACATCTAGGTACGATGTCCAGTCCAGTCCACTGATAGGTAAGGCCACCCTGTGTTCCCACAAACCCATAAACTCCCAAGGGACATAAAATCCATTGGAGCCCAACCTTGGTTGGGCCGCTTGTTCCACCACACCTACGGTATGGTGACATGTATTATGTTTATACAGGCTGTGATGGGCACCCATCCCACAGTGGTGTTACCCTGGTGTTGCTCTATGCACCACAGCACCTGGGCTGGGTGTACTACATGTTCCCTCCTTAACTAGCGCCACCCATCATAAATGCTATGGGCCAGTCAGGGGTTGGGTGTACCATGGGTCTTATGGTGTCTTTTGTTCAAACCCTGCCATGTTGCGATCTAGGTGTCAGCCATGGGACCCTAGGTCTCCAGTCACGTCCGGTTCTCTGCAAATGCACAATGTATGTGTCAAGGCAAGCGTTCCACAGCTGCTGCTGGAAGGGTGGTGTAGATCCAACAGTTGAAAACATTTGTCACTGTAGCATAGATATAGGCCCAGTCCACTATGCAGTGGTAGCATGTTAACTTACGGTCAAAATGACAGAGCAGGCACAGGTACTAACAGAGCAAAATCACATTCCTCAGGCAAAATACAGGCTAACCTTTCATCCCTGAATAACAATACAGCCACAGAGCACTTTTGCCCTGGGAGATGGTACTACACCTTCACAGCTCCCCATGTTCCTTCGAGTCCTGTATCTGTGCCAAAGTCAGCTCCGATGGCCAGCCACCAGCAGTGGGGGCTTGAAGGGTCCATGGCCAGAGCAAAGTTTTCTTCTTCCCTGCCTTCAGGGCCTTTGGGTCAGGCAACAACAGGTTACTGTTCATCCCCATACCTTGTTGGAGGAGGTCATCCTGGGTATGTATCTGTGACTAAATGGGGGCAGCACCCTGGTGTAACAAAGCCTCCATCGGGGCTGGGCTCCCTTTCCGTGGACATTCGTTCACAGTTTGGAGCAACAAGTCCAGCCTGGAACTCCAGCCCTGCAAAGATGGGGCTGTGACATGCAAGCATAACCCATTCTTCAAGAGCCGTTTATATCTCTCAATCATACCTGTAGCTTGGGGTTTAATGGTACATGGAGTTCCCACTTTATGTCCATCTGTTGTGTCTGTTTTTGTACATGTTGTCCAGTGAAATGTGTTCCCCTATCACTCTCAAAGGTCAGAGGGTGACCTTACACGATACATTGTGTTGCAGAGCCCAGATGTATGCTGTTGGTAGGTCACCCTGCAAGGGTATGTGAACAACAGGCCTATGGCCGTATCCACAGCTGTTAGCACATGCATATGCCCTTGCAGCTTTGGCAGCAGCCTGTTGTAGTCTACTTGAAACCCAGTCAAGGGGACTCACCCTATCGTCACTTGTTGTGTAACACTGGGCAGCGGCCTCCATTTAGGGTATACGTGAGCACATGCCG
The DNA here is from genome assembly GCF_003255815.1 of Theropithecus gelada. NCBI lineage: Eukaryota > Metazoa > Chordata > Mammalia > Primates > Cercopithecidae > Theropithecus > Theropithecus gelada. The sequence goes on from NC_037672.1 coordinate 128,754,094, forward strand.
GGCATTTCTGACAAGACTTCCAAATGTCTTGCATGGGCAGGGACAGGCCCCAACACTTATTGGCCTGTCGCATCAGTTTACCCCCTACATGTCCCAGTTTCCAGTGTAGCCCCACGGCCACATCTCATGTAGGTGCCGACTCTAACCATCAGATCTTGGCCAAGACATCTACCTCATTGTTGCTGTGAGTGGCCAAAGGCATATGGCCTGACACATGATAAATAATTACCTCTTTCTGATGACCCGTTTCCCAGTGGTCTTGCCATGTGATTTGGCCCCAAATGGGTCGGTGGCCAACTAGCCACTTTCGTATTTTCCAGGTAGTTAACCACAAGGTTAAGCCTCAATAGACCACCCAGATATCAGTGCAGATTACCATAGATGTCACCTCCTTGGTGACCACCATCCATACCACTCTCAGTTCAGCCCATGGGCTACTTCGTCCACACCTGTTTCAAACCATATGGTGTCAGTACTAAGTTGGACTGCAGCAGAGGTCCAGGCAGAAGTAGCACCTCAGCTACGTGAAGCCATGTGCAGGCAAACTGTTCTTGGCTCTCTGGAGTGATGTCTATGGAGAAAAATGCATTAGCCAAGTCCACTACATAGTGGTATTTTCCCCATTGCACCATCAAATGGTCTATCAAATCTATAATTGATGGTACAGCTGCATGCAAAGGGGAACTTTATTCAGTTCCTGATAGTCCACCGTCATCCACAAAGTTCTATCAGGCTTTCTAACTGACCACACTGGAGAATTGTAGGGGCTGTGGGTGCCACACACTATCTGCACCTCCTCCAGCTTTTTAACTGTCTCAGTTATCTCCGTATGACCACCCAGCAAACAGTATTGATGGGTGGTAGTAACCGGTCAGGATTGTGGCAGGACCTGTGGCTGCTGATGTGTATGTCCACGCAGCACTGGCTTTACCTCACACACTCACAGTCTGAATTCCCTGGCTGTGGTTTGTGTGCCGTGACCCATTCATGTACCATAACCCATCAGGAATGAAGGGATGCCCATCCTGAAATGGTGAAGGCTCAGGGTCTAGGGGTGCCTCAGGTGCCATGGCCTTATCTTGCATTAGGATTACAGGTTCCAAGACCTCTTGTAACTCTGCTGCTAAGGGACTTGTATTCAGCATACTCTGCTGCTCCAAGTAGGTGCCTTACTTTGCCAAACTTGATGTCTGTGCCGTCCCAGCGTGGGGGGTCATTCCCCACGAATGCACCCATCTCACTATCAACTAAGTCATCCACAAGACAACTGCAGCCCATGCTGTCACACTCTCACAAGCCTGAAGGGTAGCATATACAGCTGCTAGCTGTTGCTCTATCAGGGAATACTGGAGCTAAGCTCCCTTCCATAATTGGGACCAAAAGCCCACTGGTGTTCTCAAGCACTCTGTTCTCTGCCACAGGTCCCAACAGAAACATCTGTGGTCACGTGCACATCCGGCTCAAACGGGCGCCCCTTGTCAACTACTCATATAGCTTGTGTTTGCCGAAGAGTTGCTTGGCTGCCAGAATGGTGGTCTCAACTGCATCATCCCAATCCCAGGTACCTCCCTTCTTTGTTAACCGATGGAATGATTTTATCATTTGAATTAAACAGGGCACAAATGCCTGCCAGTATCCCATGAGGCCCACAAAACTTTGCAGCTGCTTCACCATGGTAGACCGAGGATATACCTGAATCTTATCAATGATAACCTCTGGACTGGCCTTTGCCTTACCCTACCAGATAGGTCCCCAAAACTTGGCAGATAATCCAGGCTCTTGCAACTTGCATTCATTGACGGCATGCTGCCAAATGTTGCCGAAAGAGAGGCACTGCTGCTTTTAAATCTGCAAGAGAATCAGAGGTTAACATTATCTCATCAACATAATGGAATAGGCGTACCCCTCCATTGCCAGGTGGCTAAATCTGTAGTAACTAGACCGTGATGTAAGGTGAGGCTATTCACATAGTGCTGTGGCAACACTGTAAAAATCCATTGTCGCCTGTCCCATGTGAAGGCAAACTGTTCCTGGCTCTCTGGAGTGATATCTATGGAGAAAAATGCATTGGCCAAGTCCACTGCATAGTCGTACTTTCCCCGTTGCATCATCAAATGGTCCATCAAATCCATGATTGACGGTACAGCTGTATGCAAAGGGGAACTTTATTCAGTTTCTGATAGTCCACCACCATCCACCAAGTTCTATCAGGCTTTCTAACTGACCACACTGGAGAACTGTAGGGGCTGTGGGTGCCACACACTATCTGCATCTCCTCCAGCTTTTTAATTGTCTCAGTTATCTGCATATGTCCATCCTGCAAATGGTATTTATGGGTGGTAGTAACCTGTCAGGGTTGTGGCAGGACCTGAGACTGGTGATGTGTATGTCCATGCAGCACTGGCTTTATCATACGCACTCAGACTCTGAATTCCCCAGCCATGGTTTGTAACACCAGGCCATGTAAAACGTCTTCCCCCAGAATATATTCCAGTATGGGAGAGACATACACAGTATATAAATGGGGAGCTAAATGGCCAATGCCAGGGTGCAGAGGTACAGGTTTCACTTTCACTGACCAAGCATCATAATCATCGATGTAAGCAGGTTTGCCCAGAAACTATCCAGGCTCTCATAAACAAGGCTGCAATTTGCACCAGTATCCACCAGGGCCATCGCCCGTGCTGTACATTGGTGGATTGCTAATTCCACATCTGGTCTCTGGTCTTCCGGTGTCCCTCCAAGACAGGTACCTCAGCCAGTTGCCTAATCAAACAGAAAAGGCTGTACATTTCCACTTGATTGCAGCAAGAAGTCTTTGAGCTGAAATGCCCAGTGGGGACTGGGTCATGCAGCAATGTCCTTCTTTCCCTTGGGCATTTTCTGGAATTGCAGCTCTGGAGACAACTGTCTCCACAAAGTTAATAGTACTGCATTAGGCTGCTTATCAATTGTCTGTCAGTCAACCCCGACCAAAATCAAATCTATACACAGCTGTAAGCAAGTCACTTGTTGGGGGCCCCTTTTTATCTCATGGGGGAACCCTTGTGGGTGGGGTATCTTCCCCTTCTTTACAGTGTGGACCCTTTGATCCCATTCATGGCCTTCTGCTTCCCAGAGAGCCTCCGTAGCAGTGGTTACTTCACGTATGTGGCACCCTACACACATGTAGGACAGCATCTAGGGAGCCAAAGGCACTCAGGGGCACAGAACCCAACATAAGATTCCTTATGTGGGAGGTGAAATGTTCATCATCTGACCTCCTGGTGTCCAGGTCAATCATAGCCTGACTCATACCCCTCTCCCGAATGACTTGCACCAAATATGCATACAACTGTCATTTACTCATGGTTTTGAGTGTTTCACCAGTGTCGTTCCACACAGTCTGTATGGCTGCCCATAGCCACTCATTCAGGGTGTGGTCACCTTTCCTTTGTGCCAACCGCCTGCTCACCTGCAATTGCTGATGGAGAGAGAGGTGAGTTGTGAAAAGTGGAAAAATTGGAAAAGCCAGCTTTTCCACTTAGAGGCAGGACAAGAGATACTATCCACTCCTTCATCCCACTAAAGAAGCATCCAGGCGGGCAGAAGTTCCCCTGGATGCTGGCAGCACTGCTCGCCTAATTCCTGTAACTCAGTTGGGGCATAGGCAGTATATGATGTATGTTTCATTATGATGTAGGGGTCCCTGAGCCTACCCTTGGGCCTACAGTAGTTGTTCACGATCTACCTTCTGATGGACCACTGGGTGAGCCCACGATGGGGGTTCGCCCTCTTCAGTGTCAGATCAAATGCGGGTCTCCAGCTGAGAGGACAGAACCAAACCTGAATTCACAGCAGCCTCTAATTCCTTTTCCGAACTATGTTGCCGGGCCTCCAGGCACCCTATCTGTGCCTGGAGAGCCCTTACCTGCACTGCATCCCTCAGGAACTGTGTGTGTACTTCTCATAGTGCAGTCAAAAATGCCCATCCAACTCTGCTGGCAAAAGCTCACTCCTTCTCAGTGTTCTGTGCTTCCAGCTGCTTCAGCACCTTCTCCATGCTCACAAGGGACCCATCTATCACCCCCAGGTTTCCATCGGAGCCCATCTGAACAGCAGAGCTACCACGAGGTACCATAACCCATGTTGTGGCCACATGGCTGACCTGATATCAGTGGGGACTGAAGCTCACTGACCTTGGGATCTTGTTCTTAACGCTAATTGTCAGTTTCTAACAGGTCCTAGGAGAGTCGGTGGTTGAGTTGCAGGTAGCTGGAAAAACACTTAAGGAATTGTAGACAGTTTCCATGTGGCTTTACTTTCTCTCTGGATGCAAGCAAGCCTGGGCATGAGCTGTGGGCACGAGTGAGCCATATGGACAGCGTTGCCAGGGTAATTATACCTTTTCCGGACAATAGTGGCTCTGAGTCAAGCAGGAGCTCGTGTGGGTGATCACCTAATGAGCCTCACGTGACTTGGTTACATAATGTGTGGGGTTGTGCACCTGCGCTCTAAAACCACTGAGTCATGCTGCGCCAGAAGGCTGCCTTGGCCTACTCCTGACTAAAGTACAGTCATTTCCCTTACACCCCTTTTCTTTTATTTCTGCTTCACCAACCTGCCCTTGGAAGCAGAAAATGTGAAACATCCTTGATTATGAATCAACATAAAAAGAACTTTAGGCTTCAGGTAACTATTTATAAGTTTGTATATGTGGTGGAGGTACGGACTTTGGCTAGAATTTTACTCTGCCTGTCTATTTAATTTGCATATTTTTCATCATGATTTTTGTGGGATTTTGTTTTGCAGTCATCATATGCATATAATTTGAAAAATATCTGAATCTTATAACAGTAGAAAATAGGATGTGTTTTTACCATAAAAATCATAATTTGACACTAATATTTAAATGTGTTGAGACTTTATTATGTATAAGGACAATTACATAAATACATTTGTAAAATTTCTTCAATTTAAGCTTTGTAATCTTCATTTTACACAAAGGGTTACAGTAGTCTAAAAAAGTGAAACGAGTTGCCCATATTTACACAGCTATGAAGACAAAGCTCATTCTCTTTCTATTGTATAATATTTCCTTCAGTCTTTCACAAATCTTAAAATATACCTACTGTACTTGTTATCATATGTATGCTGTCTTAATACCTCCCTATGACCATTTATTAAATAACAGAGCAGTTTGGTTGAAAATTCCACTCTTTCTACTACAACACAATTGGCCCTACTTGTTATCAACCTCATATAGATTTTATCCCAATGAGCATTTTCTCTTCAGTTTAACCTTCAACCTAAAGAAAATATTGACATTTATTTAATAATTTTGCACTGAAAAAAAATCAAAACCTGAAGAAAATATGCTTTTATGAGGTAATTAAAAATATTAACCCTTGAATTCTTAAAATTATTATAAATATTTTCATACTCTTCAGAAGACTACTCAAAAGAAAAAAAATGGTGCTTGACTTTCATGTCCAAAAAAGTTACATAATACTCTTGTTATGGGCCCAATTGTGTCTACTTCCAAATTTATATGCTGAAGTCCTGATTCCCAGCAATTAGAATATGAATGCATTTAGAGATAGAGCTTTTAAAGAAGTAAATTATTTAAAATGAAGTTATTAGGGTGTGTCCTAATCTGATATGATTGATATCCTCATAAGAAGAGGAGTTTAGGACACAGACACATATACAGAAGACACAGACAGAAGAAGCCTGTCTATATAAGCCAAGGGGATAACCCTCAGAAAAACCAACTCGACTAAAACTTTGATTGGAATCTATCCTCCATAATTGTGAGAACATAAGTATCTTTTGTTTAAGCTACCTAACATTTGCTCTACTCAATTTACCACTCATCTTTTATGTATCAAAACAAAACACCTGAATTCAAAGAATACACTAGTATGGCTATTTAATTTTGATGTGACACCGCCTGATTTTTTGGAACCCAAATTAATTACCTTGGAATAGACTAGGCCAGTATGTCATCTGTTTATGCGCTCATCTACATCAACTGGTCTCTTGCTAGAAATGCAGACTCTCAGTTCTCATCTCAGGCACAGTGAATCAGAATCTGTATTAAAATAAATTCCAGAGTTATTTATATTTATATGAAATTTTGAGAATGCCTGCTGTAGCCTGGGTTAATGCTGACTTTGCAGACTCACAGATTACAAAACACTATAACCCAGTTGAACTGTTACGTATATGCTTACTTGATGGATGTAACTAATATTGTTTTTGTTATTAGTACTAAGAGTTTTAGGGGTTTCATTTGTGATTTTATCTGCCTTACACTTTAGTTACCTGGTACTGTAGTGGGAATCAAGAGAACAGAGAATCTCAAAACAACAGAGCCTATTCCACAAAGAATCTATGTGAACACATGACTCTGTCCATGATTTATATCTGGGTGGCCATTAAAATTATTATTCTAACAGATACTTTTAAAAGCGAAAATAGGGCTGTATGCTACTTGATAGGAGGTTGGGTGAACAGGTGCAAATTGTAACTCAATGACAAATCAGCTCCTATGGACACACTCAACACATTCAAATTATGGTCATTGGAAGACATGTGGATATCTCCAGATATAGGTGGCCAGATGGATTATTGTTGGAGAGGAATATTAGAAGCCTTAAAGACTTAGGAATTTCATAAGAATGGGTCATTAATTTATCAGTTTATGTCTTCTCTTATAATACCTAACTTGATAACAATGAGACTCTACAACTTTTGTGTATTCTTAAAGCTATGTTATTGTTATTTTAAAGTACTTACATCCGACACAAGGCTTATTATGGAGGTGTATTGAGAGTCATAACTAGTTGATATATTCATTTTGTATAAATCAACAAAGAAGGCTGTAATTTTCCCAATAAATTTCCTGGAACATAAATGTCTTCATTTTCATATTTGAAGATCAATAGCTCTTTTTCTGCCATTACAAGTGAGTGGAAGGTTGTACTAATAATTAAACTATATATTAGAAAGTCAGATAATGATTGACTGTTCATGAATATAAAGTAGAAATTATTGCTCTGAGATGTAATAAAGTACCGATGACGTCAATAGCAATAGAGAAGAATACATCCAATTTTACAGGCTGTGGCTATCTCTAGCACAATCAGTCCTATAGATGTGGTTTTGGGCACAGTTCTTAGTCTTTTAATGAACATCCATCTTTTTTCCTTTTTCTTATTACACAAAGGTCAGTTATATTTGGGTTGAAAATGTGCTCAGCCGACAATAAAACAAAGAAGCAAACAGTCAAAAAGACAAAAAATATTTTTCTCAGCCTCCTTAAAAATGATGGTTTTTAAATCAACCACATTTAACCAAAGAAGCATATGGAGAAGTTACTGAGAGGGCCTTCCAATGAAGAGGGCCTTCCAATGAATTGTATCAAGGGCCTTCCAATGAATTGTATCACTCAGCTGCCCTGTGCCTTTTGCCTTCCTTCCCAATCTCTTTGTTTCCAACTAGAATTAGGCATAGTTCTAACCAACAGAATGTAAGCCAAGATGAGGCATGCCACATCTGTGTCTAAAAATGAAGGTGGCAAGTCTACTAAGAAGAAAGATCCTATCCTCTGGGTCACTCCTTAAGTGAGAGCCATCCCAAAACCTCATATTGTTGTTCCGATAAATGATACTTTTACTTGTATCATATTTCAGCCATGATCTACTTTTTGCCATCCTGCTACAGCAGCTAACGAAAGCTTTAGGAAACCCACTAAGAATGGGACAACAGAAAGAAACTTTGGTTTCTTATGATATTATAAAGCCATCACACCTTTGAGGAAAAAAATAAATAGCTTAATTTGTTCAAATAATGTTTATTCTGCTCTCTGCAACTCACAGCTAACAGAAATTTCTATCTAATAAAGTCTATACACTCATAATAAAGCAGTCAAATAAAAATTGTCCTAGAACCATTGGCTTCTTTCTGTGTATTTGTTACGGTCTTCTTGAAAATAGAAAGCAACTGTATTTCTACATAGGAAGTAACTAATCACTAAAAATTTGTTTGAAATTTCAGTTTTTAGGTGTATTTTTTGAAAGGAACAAATTTAATGCATATAGACCTGCCACAAGTCTATATTTTTTCTATTATTTATTTACTTAACCTATGCAACCTGTATTTCCATTCTCTAAGAGATTCAAAAACAAAGCAACCCCTATAAAATGTAAAGTATATTGATATTTTTATATATCTGGCTGTATTTCCCTTTAAATAAATAGATTATCCAAAATCAAAAGCAGTAAAAAGAGACGTATTTCTAAATGCAAGGGAAAGCCCAGTTTTAATGTGTTATTCTTTATCCATTCTCCCCACCTCCCACTGACAGTAAGAAACCTGATTTATTTGAACCATTAAGAGGTACAGTGTTTGGGTAACTATTTTTTGTTCTTCTGTGTATTAGATTTGAGGGTTAAAACTTTGGAACAACCCAAAATGCAAATTTTTCTTAGCTTTCCATCTCTCCATAACCTTTTACTTACATACAGAAGTGAGTTATTGGAGTGTTAACATTGCTTCAGATGGATATCTCTGTAAAATTAAAACTAACATAAAAGTAAACCAAATGGTAACAGGGAATATTGACTTTCTCTTTATTGCAGTTTTAACAATATGAAAGATAGTAAAATATAATTTTATGTTAAATAATAATAAAAATATGTGTTCTACAACATTGCATATTTATGGCATACTTTCCATGTCTGTATTTAATTTCTGAATATGAGAATCAATAACATGTTCTCTTCATTAGTTGTGTATTTCCTCGTGAAAGTAACATTTATACATCATTGAAATAAAGCAACTTCCTTTTGCAAATCATTACCTGTAACCAATCACACACACATATATGTAAATACATCACCAAATAAGAAGCTGAGATAAAAATCCAGTTCTAGAAATGGTCAGCTATGTTCAGGAGGTCTATGTTTAGATATACAGTCGAAGCACAGGCTAATGATCTTATCCACATTTCTGAAGAAGGTAATACTTTATGTTTTTACTTAACTTTTATTAGATAATCCATTTTGTGTATGCTTTTCTCTTAGTTATTACTTTGAGGTTGTTTCTTTTTGGTTGAAGAGGAAGATATATACTTCCACACTTTCTTGATTACTTGGTTTTTCCTCCAGTTAAACTACATATATATATAACATCATATATATATATAACATTATTATTGCAGTGAACTACAATTTTAACATTTAATATGGAGAAATGCTCTCAGTTAAAGATAAGTCAGCTCTTCCTAGAAATTACCGATATTTCCTTTAACCTTGTCAAAGCAATTTAGGCTTAAGATGAGGAAACAGGCTTATAAAACAAAGATTTTGATAGTACCATAAACTCTATGTACTGCATATTTTAAAATTTGAAGTGCACTTTAAGAACTGTTGACCTAGGTTTATAATAAATACAATTAGAGATGTAATTATGAAGAAAAAAACTCATCTTTTTATTTTGTATATATGTAATTTGGCTTTAGTACTCGCACTGTTTGCTATACATCATCTCTCATAATCCAAATAACCGGTTTTAAACATTAGTAAATATTAGATTTTTATATGTTATTTTCCTGTTTGTCAATTTTATTTTAATAAAAGTCTATATTTCTAAGAAGTAAGGGTCAGTCTTTAATCAAATAAACACATAACTATTTGTTATTGTTTTTTAAAATTTATTTTTATTTATTTATTATTATTTTTTATTATTATAATTTAGTCCTGAATACATGTGCAGAACATGCAGGTTTGTTATATAAGTACACATGTGCCATGGTGGTTTGCTGCACGCATCAACTGGTCATCTACATTAGGTATTTCTCTTAATGCTATCTATGTTTGCTCAGTGGCTTTAATAGGAGACCATGGCTGGGTACCGAGGCTCATGTCTATAATCCCAGCATTTTGGGAGGCCTAACAAGCAAGATTGCTTAAACCTGTGAGTTCAAGGCCAGTCTGAGCAACATAGCAAGACCCAATCTCTACAAAAATAAAAAATTAACTGGGCATGTTGGTGTGCACCTGTAGCTCTATCTACACAGGACGGGGAGGGAGGATGATCACTTGAGCCCAGGATTTTGAAGCTGCAGGAAGCTATAATTACACCACTGTGCCTCAGTCTGAGTGACAGAGTGAGATCCTATCTTCAAAAAAAAAAAA